>NW_009193777.1:0-41207 GCF_000690835.1 Fulmarus glacialis
TTTTCTTTAAATATTAAATTCGTTATAGAAGATGTTGAATTTGGTATCAGATGGATTATTTCTTTGGTTTGTCCAAAAGTAAAGGGGGTGTTTGGGAGCTCTGGTCCTTAGATGAAGGAACTGGTGCATTTTGATCAGTTCTTTAGAATTACTCTGGTCTTATCTTAGGAGTCTGATTACTGGCCTCTAGTTCTGCAACTCTGACTTTCCAACAGGAAATAGAGTGAAAAACATCTGTCATTTGGAGACCTGTGTATTCTGATAGTGCATGAGGAACTCTTAAATGACTACCTGAGAAGTTTTGTGGCACTCATTTTTCTTTAATCACTTTTCTCTAATCTCCGTCCACTGCAGAAACCGGAGCCAAACAGTCAGTTCTGAAACCAGCGTGGATGAAAGTGGAGTTTTTGAAAGTCTGAAGGCTGAAGCTTCCTCACCGCAACAGCTGTTCTCAGGCCTCGCAGGTATCCCGTCGGGCACCATCACAGCCACGCCGTTCCAGTCAGGTTTGGTTCTGGGCTCTAGGGAAGTATTCATTCAGATGCCAGCCCCGAGGGAGGAAGGGACCAGTCGTACAGAAGGAGCCCCATTTCACCACCGGCAATCGTCCCATCATTTCCACCATGGCCATCACCGGGGCTCATCCTTACTGCACATGGCAGGAGGGGACCGCCACGGGCATGCTGAGGAAGGCAGTGACGAACAAGCTGGAACTCCAGCCCCAGCTCTTTCAGAGTTAAAAGCTGTGATCGGTTGGCTGCAGAAGGGACTTCCCTTCATCTTGATCCTCCTGGCTAAAGTTTGTTTCCAGCATAAACTTGGTAAGCATCTATCCTTTTTGGATTGTAAGTGGTAAGAAGGTAGTTAGGAAGCTTTATCGTGCTGTGGTGTCTGATACATTTATCCACATGACAGTGTCTAGAGATAGTCTAGCATGAAGAGGTCATATTCAAATGCATGGGATAATGCATTTGATAAATTCATCCTGCTTTCAGTCCAAGCTGTTTTCATCTGTGTCAGTCCCATCTGTTTCCTGTCCTGACCTGTGGGAGATCAGTTCTGTACCTTTTCCTAATGTCTCCCTGACATTCCTGTAGGGGCTGAGGATATTACCAAGGCTTCTCCCTCAGACTTCTCTCTAGGAGAGATGGGGAGAGCTTACATTGGTGATCAGCAAAGGCCTCCGTGTAGCACAGAAGGGCTCAGAGGGATGGGACACTTGTATAGCTAGAAGGATGGTAGTTGGGAAATCAAGCCAAACAGCATCAGCAGTTACACATTGCAGTCCTGATCTTCAGAGTTTCCTAAAAATTATGTCTATCCAGGTTTCTTTAATGGTACCTGAGTTTTTCAGCCCCTCAGTGGTCATGTAAAATCTATTCATCTAATTCTCCTCTTACTACAAAATTGTATGCGTGGCATGCCTGAGGATCCTTACTCATTCTGGGAGTAGTATGCTGAGATTATTATCCCAGGGAAGCCGGTAATGCTTGAATTTAGTCCACTTACAGCTCTGCCAGTATTCCCAAAAACAGGTATTGATTCATGTCTGTGGCATCTTGCTCTTTGGACCTGGTATCCTGTATGGTTTTGATAGTGTGCCCTGTCCTCCATGAGCTGCTGAACTGCTATGTAATACTGTCATCTAGCTGTGTTCTGTTTGCACAATGCAGCCACAACTTGCAGCGCTTCTGTTCTCCTTCAGCACAGAATCTGACATTAGAAGAGAGTGTTTGTGTTGGGCTGGGTGGCAAGAAGTCACTGCAGTAGCTTCATTTTCATTTAGCTTGAATTTGAACTCCTATAGAGTCCAGACTGCCCTGTTTTAGTCGCCTACATATTTTAATTCCCAGTGCATCCAGAATATCACCCAGTAAATTTTCTTCTGAGCTTGAGATGCTGACATCAAATGGCTTAGGACTGAAGATTGTCCTACTCAGTCTTACATACTTTGACAGTGTCTTTCCCTGCAGGGATTGCTGTGTGCATTGGTATGGCCAGCACATTTGCATATGCCAACTCAACACTCCGAGAACAGGTTGCTCTGAAGGTGAGTACAGCATCTTACTCTCTTATGTTCCCAAGCAACATTGCTCTTTGTATAGAAAACAATATCTATGTGGTGAACTTTCTTCTGCAGTGTAGGGATGAATGCCATTATATGGATACAGATCTGTCAGAATAAGAGTACCGTGCTGTAATCCTCTATTCTTCTTCCTACTTCTCCCCATTGATGCTCTCGCACAGTTTCCATCTTGCTTTTTTGTGAAAGTGTGGCATAGTGAAACAAAGAGGGGAAAAGTCGGGGATATTGTAATCTGATTCTGATTCTGCCACTGACTGGCAGTGCATCTTCAAGCACTTCTCTGCACCTTTCCCCGTTATGTACAGCAGAGGTGCTGAAACCTCTTTCACTAGTTAATAATGAGTTTTAATTTATTAGCATTTAGATAATGTTTTGAGAGGTTCAGCTGAAGGATTTTGTAGATGTATTGCTTGTTAGTATCTTTATAATGCTCCGTTGATAATATGCTTAGAATATAAAGAAAGCAGCAAATCTTTTCAGGTCTTAAAATCTTCAGTGTCAGCGGAATACTTCAACAGCACTAAAAGCACATGACTAGAATTGCTTTTTTGTAAAAATGACATGGGTGGCACAAGTGTATACTTATATCTACCAGCAGCAGTGGAATAAATGTGATACAATGCTGAATGAACAGATAAATTGCACAATCATGTAATAGATTGCTATTGCCTTGCACTTTGCACCTCTGTCTTTCCAGCAGTGTGCCTATTAATCTGCCTGCTTTAAATCTCAACCTAACATCCCTGGCTGTTGAATAGCTACAAAGAGCTATTTTCTTAATAAATCAGCTCACAAGAAAAATGCTGGGTTTTTTTCCTCCCAGGAGTAAAATTTACTCTCCAAAATTACACTGGGCCAAGACCCGGGACAAGGTCTTCTGCCATCCAGCTTCTGTCTATAATGTTCCTTGTCTTTTGAAATGCAAAATTTGTACTTCTTTTGACCTTTAATTATTTCTTCAATCAAAAATGCATGTTCTAAAACCTCCATGCATTCAGGTAACATTCGTATCTGCTGCACGGAGTGATGGGTTATGTTATATTTGATTTAGCTAAGCCTTCTTGTAAGTGACTTTGGATCTGTTTGACAAAAAACACCCCTTTCATGAAGTGTCATTCCAGACAGGTGGCAGCTCAGAATTATAGTACAATATATGGAACTGACTTTTTTTTAACCTGCTTGTCATTTTAAATATCAGGAGAATTTAGATGTCCCAAGAAAGATCCCAACTTTGAAAACTCTGTTCTGCAAGTAAGGCTGTAATATTCACCATTAATTTCTCTGAAGTTGCTTTATTTGAAAAGGTTAGGTGAGTGAGAGCCATTTTTGCTTGTGTTTATATATGTCTTTACCTCGCAGCCTATTTCTGAGTCTTAGTCCTATGTAAATAAACTAATTACTGAACACTTAGTTGCATATTTGTGTCCCTTGCTTTAGTCTTGCATTTTTCAGCAGTCGAAGGCTCAGTGCAACCCTTGAGACTTTGACTTTATCTTCTCTGCTTCTTTTTCTTGCTCAGGAGAAGAGATCAGTGTTGGTTGTCTTCTGGATCCTGGCCTTTCTCACGGGAAACACCTTGTACTTGCTTTACACATTCAGCTCTCAGCAGCTGTACAACAGGTGGGCAAAATTTACATTGTACATGATGGAAGCAGGTGATAATTGCCAGGGAGGAAAAGAGGGAAGCCCACTTTTCCCCACACTTTGGGAGGAAGTGTGCATACTTAAGGTATCTGCTGTCTTTGTTACGTCTTTGTAATACCTTTCAATGGAGGAAAAGAATGTGTGTGTTGCTTCTACCAGTGGACTATGCTCCTATCAATAAATGACATAACCAGGGGCTAGGGTGTGATGATACACTACAGTGTTGCTGCTTGAAACACGTACACTTGCAATTTTCCTATGTATCGAAGCAGGGTGGATACTTTTTTATAGTAGGACTTCTGAATTTTCATTTTGACTGCTGTGACTGAACATAAAGAGCAGGTGTTGGAAGCAGATAAGAAATTGACCCCCTGATTTTCCTCTTCCAGTAATTTTTTCTTTTCTGTCTATCAAGCTTTGAGTCTATTACAGAAGATAAACTGGAGATGAAATAGTAGTGTTTTACTTCAGAGTCCTCAGGGCTTGGAGGCATTTGGATCTGGGGTAATTAAGATAGCCTCAAATTCTGACTAAAGCGCTTCTCAAATACAGAAAAGTTAGTACCCATGGTTTTGGTTCAGTACTATCCCTGCTTATAATAAAGCAGGGATTAAATGACAGATAGGAAGCAAAGATACAGAACTTAACCAAGGAGATGTTAGTAGAGTAAATAGGAAGAAACGGAGCAATATGAAACCTAGTTACTTGAGAAAGTAGTTTTGATATTAGTAGCTAAAACCATATGAATTATCTTCCCAATGAAAATTTTATTTGTCCTACTGAAGGGGACTTAGAACTTCAGACTGAAAATACAATGTGTGTAACATGCGTCAGTTGGGTTATGGCTAGATGGCTCTTGGGTATGTTATTTCAGTCATTTATTTCATTGCTTCCCTGCTTCTTCCCACCAATACTGTCTATGTGGAAGAGTTAAGGTCTGCCCACAACCCTGGTATCCTTTGGAATTGCCCTAATGTGTTTGGGTTTGATCATTGGAAAGCTGTGTATGTAAATGCATCTAGAAAGGGGGAGAGATGAGAAGGCTTGTACGTGTGGGTCCGAATGAGAGATGGCAAGCCATAGGATACTCTGTATAGGGCTTGCGGGAGGGAATGGTAGAGAAGAAACAGGTATAGCAGAGAAGTGTGAAAGCGTTAAGAAGAAATTTGTTTGCACCGCAGGGAAACTGTGTGTCTCTAAGAAGGTGGTTAAGGTTAAAAGCATGAATGGGACTAGTTTAAAATAAAAGATGGATCATCTAAAATAAAAGGGTTTCAGCAAATTTGGGCCATCCTACACACTGTTCAGGTTGTAGTTTATTAACAGTGAACAGACTGGGCAACTGCTTAACTGAAAAGCCCTATTCCTGTGAGTGTTAGAGTGGTGCCTGCTGTGTCATGCTTGTGCTAGCGTATCTATTGCTTGCCGTGTGGGGACCTGTGACTATTCCTGAGGCAGGCCTGTGAAATTAGAAATAGCTGCTTTGGTTTTATTCCTTTCTGGCTTATTTTTCATTTCCTAATTTATTTACTTTTCGCTTGTTTCTAGTGCATGAATAGTAGTAAAGTCTCTGATTCTGTTTCTGTTTTTAGGGTGTAATTTTACCTGTTGTGCTGTGCCAGTGTTGTGAGTATTTTAAATTCATGTTCAGGCTTTTCATTCTGGGTTGGTTATTTTACTTTTGCATTTTTTTTTGTTAAGTTTTTGCTTTCTACCATGAGGCTTTAGTAGGCAAATATTCTGAAGAGGAATCCTGTTTTTTCAGTGTGAGTAGGGTCCAGTCCTCATAGCTGCTCAGATCAGTAGCTCCTGCCCATTGCTATATGAAGTTCTGCTGTCCTAGACTCCCCTTCTTTAAAGAGCAAATGTTCAGCCCGGTCAATAACATTATGTAAGGGGCACTACCTTTTTTGGATCTTTGGCTCAGGTAAGAGTTGCTAATTAACACAGCCTGTCTCTTGGTCTGCTTCAGACAGTGGCAAGCCACTGTCAGAGCATGACACACCTGAAGTTCTGACCTTTCTGCCGGGTCTAATACAATGCTTCCTTTGTCACCAGTTTGTTTCACATGCACAAGTACCTTTAGAGACTGCTGCCCTGCAGTAGTTCCACCTGTGGCAAGCCAGCCTCAGAGGAGCAAGATACAGCAGTCTTGACTTAGCCGTGGCTTCCCCAAGGAATCATAACTTCTGATGACTTGGACTTCCAAGGATAAGCTTTTACAATCAGATCTGATAGAGCAAGCCTGTGGACTAAAGGCACTGTCATTACACCAAAGGCTTTTTTACAGTGTGGATTACAGGTTGTGGGGATTGCAATCTTCCAAAACAGATTTTGTACATTTGGGTCCTGTTTTCTGATAGTGGGCAAACTTGCTGACCTCAGTAGAAATGGGCAAAAACAAGTCAAGAGGCCCAGAGGAACCATGGGACTAATTTGCATGTCTTATTCCTATTGCCCTTGAGAACTTCACTGAAGTTCAGTGGAGTTTCTAGACATTCTATGGCCAGCAGTGGATATAGCTGGTATCAAGAAGCTTAAGTGAGGTTCTCCTCATTGGTATTTGAGCCTTGTGGTCATGCCTTTCAGCCTTATATTTCTGAAACCCAACCTTGAGAGGCTGGACTTCTTCGACCTGATGTGGATTGTGGGGATCGCAGACTTTGTACTGAAGTACCTCACCATCGCACTGAAATGCCTAATTGTTGCCCTGCCTAAGATCATCCTAGCTGTCAAGTCAAAGGTAAGAGTCTCTTTTCTTCTTGATATTCAGGTGTTTGTCTTTGATAATCTGATACCTTTACAACACGTTTGCAGCATGAAATATGGGTGGAAGAATAAAAATAAAATCTCTGATAAAACTATGGCAGAAAGTCACCTGGGTAAGGAGTTTTGGGTTTTGAGCCATCGCAGACCTGAGCAAGGGTTTGGTAATGCCAGCAAGTAAATACAGTCCAGAGAGAGAGAGAGCGCGCAGTAAGCATTGCTTAAGAAGGAGTAGGTACTAGCAGTGAGATAACTGCTTTTCTGGTTGACTTTGTTCTAAGTCTTGTTTTCTGAGTAATCTCTGTTAATAGATATTTCTGAAGCACAAATTTAATGGAAACAAATTGCAAGTACTTGTCTTTTTGGCTTTCCACTTCGGTCAAAGAAGTAACAGTATTAAATTGAAGCTACTGATGCCACAAAGAACAGCACCAGTTCTAACCATGTGTGAAGAAATATTTTAACTAAATGGTTAACATACTTAAATGTTTATAAAATCATATGTTAACTAGGCCTAACTTTTGAAACTTTCTCACTATATTCTCTTTCTTGAAATACCTTTTCATATTTTTTTTACTCTTACAGATCTGTCGTGCTGCCCCTTCCTTCACTTAGTAGTGTCTACATTTCAGTGGCAAATGTAACAATGATGTGTATTAATTGCATTTGGTAAAGAAACTTTCTGGCAGCTGTTGGGATGAAAGGCACTATATAGATGCAAGATATTATCATTAATCGCTGAAAGTCTCAGACAGGGCACTTAAGAGGATTTCTAAACTGGGAATAGTTTTGCTTACAAATGACATGGGTGGCAGGGGAGTTGAGCAGTTTGTTCCTGCACAGCAGGGCTATTTGAGATGGTTATTAATTTATTTCTGGCAATTGTCCAGCTCTTTTTTTCCTTCTTCTTCTATTATTATTATTTTATTTTGGGAGATTAATGTGCTAGGTCAGAGCATAATCCAGCCTGGGGAGGGAGGGAAAAGTGATGTGAATAGTCTTCCCAAGATAAATTGCAGTGTTGGAAAAGGTTCACAGCCTTTGCTTGCTTGTCTGAGAGCTATCCCAAGTACTCATTAATCCTTGTCGGGAGAGAAGAAAGAGAAGGGGTCTTTATTTGCAGCTACAGTGGGAGGCTGGTAAGATCACATCTGTCAAGGGCCTGTAATGACTCAGAGCACAGATGCTTCATTTTTAATACCTTTTTCTGGATAGCAATATTTCTCACTTTTTTTAAGTCCCTTTTTGTCTTAGGATGTTGTTGATGGTCTCACTGTCCCTTGACATCTGAGACTGCTGTTACCTACCACTATGGATCTGGATTTATTTTTATCCCCCTCTCTACACTGCATCCATTAAGCCAACCAGGGATGAGATCTGGTGTGACAAAATTAAGCAAGATCAAAGTGGGATGGGAGAGCTCCAAGAGAACCCCAGGATGCCATAGAAATTTTAATTGGTAACCACATAGCTGAGCTCACTTACTTCTACAGGCCAGCTCAATGCTACATATCTTATTTTTCAGATGAGTTTTTTTAAATGTAAGCTTTTTCTGAGTTAGAACAGTTCTATTGCACTTTAGGCACATTAACTTCGACCAAATTCTTATCAAGTTATTTGCTATCTTAATACTTGCCAGAAACAGTTATTCTCTTCCTCCCCATGTGCTTGTAGTAGTGTTTCTGCTTGAAGCCTAGCTTGTAGTTTATGAGCTTCTGGATGGCTGTCACTTAATGGTAGCAGGTAGCAAGCTGCTGGAGAAATATAAATTAAATTCACAGAGTAGAGCTAGAAGATTTTTTCAATATATATACACTGAGAATTTTTCTACTGATACTACTAGTCAGAACAGCAGCCTCTAGCTCCCCATAATACAGGACCTGAAGTGGAGATTGCTGCACTGTCAGGGATAAAGTTCAGCACAGCTGTGAATGGGGTAGAGGTATTTAATCTCGAGCTTCTTTGCAGTACCTTCTTGCTGGCAGTCAGTAATAGATGATAAAACCTGCCCATGGATGGCGTACTACCCAGGACTGTGATGATTCTGTGCTCAACCTCTGAGCAGGCCCTTCAGATTTTCCTCATTTTGGAAGTTCAAAGCCACTTCCAAAGCTAGTCTGGCTTTTCGTGCTGCTCCTTGAGATTCTAGTCTTCTCTGAATACTATGTGGTTTTCACTGATGCTTGCATGGCCTTTCTAGTACGAGGCATTTCCTCTGAATGTCCTTCTTTAAGTCTCTTACCTCTCCAAATCCATTGTGATTGGAGCAAGATCAGATTCTTTTCTTTTACACATCAAAGTCTTCATATCTCCCCTCAGTCTTCTCTGTACGCTGAACAACACCAATTTTTTGAGTCTTTTCTCAGAGATCATTCATTCCAGATCTTATTATTCTCTTCTGGACTGTCTTCAGTCCTCCCTGTTTTCCAGACCATTTCTCCAGTATGTCAAGATAAGTTTGGATTTTAATCCTTCTTTCCAGTGTGTTTACAGCCTTTCCCAGTTTAGTCTCAGCCTCAGCTGCAGATTTGATAAGCCTACTTTGTTCCATCAAGATCACTAATGGAAATAGTGAACAGTACTAAACTTTGCTTACCTCAGATGCATCTTTTCATTTTGACAGTGAACACATGAAAAATCTGGGCTGGAGCACTCAGTTCTCAGTCTCTCCCAGTCTAAGGTACATGGGTCATGTATTCCTAATATGGCCCCATCACAGGAAGAACAGCATTTGGTTTAAGATGACATCGAGAACCATCTTGGATTTATAGCATCAGTCATGCTTTAATAACTGAGAAAAGGCAAACTAAAATTGAAAGGCAGAAAAAGAAGTTTGTTTTTGCAGTCTGAATACAAAGAACAGTAAACATGAGTGCGTGAAGCATGAAGACTGCTATAGTATGGGGATACAGCTAGCCAGAGTTCTCCAAGCTTTAATATCTCAGAAATGGAATACCTCTGCAAACAACCCCTCCAAAGAATGAGGGAAGATTGAAAATTTGACAAAATAATCCCAGATTTTTCCAGGTTCCAAACCAGCCCAGCAAAAAGAGGTACCAAGAGAGGCTGTGAGATTACAATCAAGCTGGAAGGCAGGGAAAGAAGAGCTCGCAAGTAGGGGAGAAAAGCAGAAAACGGAAGGTAAACCCAACATCAGACTCCAATCTTACACCTCTACAGTGTAAGAGTGTAAGAATCAGTGGGAGTTCGTGGGAGAAGGAGCATACCTGTGGCTAAAGATGTTCCTTCCTCCCCCATGAGCTGTGATGAGCACATCAAGTTTTAATAGCAGCTGGGCTCATAATTTCTTTGGAAGGGGGGCTTGGCTCCCACCCTGGATGCTGAAGGCTCTCCATTAAAAAAGGCAAATAAGATCATTTGGTTCAATATAAAATGAATTAAAGTAAATTAAACTGCAGGAGCCATGTGGCCTGCAGAGGCCTCCATTGTTGTACACACATAAATGGCAGCTTTTCATTTTCACTGCTAAGGAATGACAGCTTGAGGGGGGTGGAATTAAAAATAAGGAAATAAATAATAAAAAGACACAGTTGCCAAAGATTTCCTTTAGGAAATCCCAGGTGCCTGCAAGTCTCCCATCCCCTCCTCATGCTGTTGTCAGCAATCTAAGCTGATATCCTGGAGAATGGAGTGAAGCATGGCAGGGGGGAGGGAGGAGAAAGAAAACCAAACCAAAAGAGACTGGTATCCCAAGTTCTTTTACATATATACAAAAGAAAAAAAAAAAAAAATATATATATAGGGGAGAAAGATACCAAGGACACACTTTTTTCTAACAGTCTTAATGGCTGGTATATGAGAAAGGCCTTAAGTAAGAATTTTCTTTGCATGCTCAATACAGAATTGCAGCCAAGTTACAAGGGGCTGCATTTCCAGAAGATTGAAAATTCAAAAGGAAAACACTAACATTTGTTTGTTGAAAACATAATATGAAATTACTATTCATTCAATAAATACTTGTCAGTTTTGTTTAAAAGCTGGATCTAGACATTGCAAATGAGTTTTTTGTGGTAGGGGTGGCATTACTTATGTGAAGCTTTTTCTTTATGCTGTTCAAATGGTATTAGGGGCAAGTGTACAAATACTAGTCCACACTAGCACCGTGGACTCCTCACTACATCTTTGAAAATATTTGCTTGAGGGTTTTTTTGGTTGGTTGGTTTTTTTGGCACTTTCTGGGGTTTTTTTGTTTGGGTTTTTTTTTTTTTTTAAAGTACCATGTCATCAAATCTTGTTCGAGAAAACTTGACCTGTATGTGGGAGCCATTCTTTACAGAGTTTTGCACTTGGACTTTGGACCAGATACCTTTTTCAGGTGCATACCATGTTTCCTAGTATAGATGGTTACAGCTCTGCCATGTGAACTGGCACATTAAGCTTTCCATATTCCTTCTGAAGCTGCACCTTGGACATGAAAGAAATATCAGAATGTCTTTTTCATGAAGTAGAATGATTTGGATCATTCAGCTGAAGCAAGCTATCTAGCAATGTATTACTGTGTCAGCTGGTCTGTCATAACTGTGTATTCTGTGAGTCTGAAGCTAGTAAGACTTGATTTTGAGTAGCACCAGTGCTCTTCCATGTTCTAATGGAGCACAAGCATGTCCAGAGTTGCTTTGGTTATCATGCCACCACCTGTTTCTGTCCCTGTGCACAGCCATGTATAATTAAACAATTACTGTAAGGAAAATGAGCACTTACCATATCATGATTAGAATTCTTCTGCAACCTGCATCTGTCTTGTGTGAGAGCTCAGCTCCATGGGATACCATGTCCAAAATCCTGGTGCCCAGCCTTTCTCACTGGTCAGACTGACCATTCCTCCATCACATGACTAGTTGCACAAGTGACTTGCATGCACAGAGTTTTATGCTCCTTGAGCAACAAGCTTTTCTTGCACTAGGCATTCATGTAGAACATGAATAGAACAAAGTCCATCCTTCTGCCTTGGGGAAAAGAAGTCAAGCCAGAGCAGTTTGCTGCTGCCAAAGCACTTTCTCTAGGCCACAGCCTCTTCCAGAAGGCTCACATTAGGAGAGAAGGTGCCAGAGGGAAGTTGTGTTAATTGTGATGGCAGCAGGCCTTCTAATGTCCCTGCAGCCTCTCTTTCATCATGGGACCAGATATTTATCAATCATTTAACATGAAGTTTGTGCACATTTTTTTCGTCCTGAGAAAAACAGGGTCTCATGGAGCATTTGAGTCTTCTAGATGCTGATCAAAAAATACAGAGGCGTTAAAACAAGCACTGGGAGCGGGCACATAGATGATGTATTACAAAACATATCCAGGTAAAGATCTTCCTGCTCCTTGTCTGTGCTCTCTTGTACTGTGCGATATGCAAGTTAATCCTAGTCATCTCTAGTAGTGTGGCTAAAGTGGTGTTTCCAGATAGGTGACAGCCTATCCTCTCATTACCCTTTCCTCGATGATCTTGGATGCTATTTGGGGGAACTCACTCAGAAATAGATTCACTCTTCTTGGACAACAATCTGAGCTTTGATCCTCTAGACCCACAGGAACTACATGATGGTTCTGCAAAGACTTTACCTGTTGCGGTTTGGGACAGATGTGATGTCCCAGAGCCAGAAGTGTGGGATTTATTACTTATAAAAGAAAAAGACTCACTAAAGCATAAGACTAGGTACTGAGGAACTGGGACTCTTTTCTGTCCCTCTCCTTAACTTAACACTTTGAAGGTCACTGCTACTAAACTTTTTAAAGGAATCATTGCTCTTCAGTGCCTTCCAAGTTTAACTTTCCAGTTTAAGTTATCCAAGATGTGACTTTTGTAAGTGCTGTGCACTAACTAAAAAACTCATTTTCCCCTCTAGTCCCACCTTGGAATTACTCCTCATTAGTCTTGCATGGGTTTTCACCAGCATCCTCTGTGCCACAATCCTGTTTACTGCTCCTACCCAACACTTTCTTATATTGGCAATATGACCTGAAATCTCAGCAGAGCCTGCTCTCCTCTGATCCAAATTGCCAGCAGGTTTCAGAAGTTTTTTCTAGCATCTTCCCATTTCAGAATATGTCCTAATGCTGCTGGCAACAGAACAAGTGAGACTTGGAACTTCCCTTGAGTGCTAATCACAACTTACAGTTGCCTCATTGCAACTTCTCTCACTTCCCTTACATCCCATTTTAATTCCGCTGTGTAAAACCTTAGCATGCCTTTCTGTTTCCTTCTGTGGAGGCACACATGCACACTTATGCAAAGCCTTATGTCAAAAGAGACCACAAAGTCAGTGCTTGGTTAGGCTATGTGGGAATTAGCATTGCTTCTGCAGCTGTGATTTGCCTCCTTTGGTGTGTATATCGTGATTCAATTTTTAATTATGTGATTCCGTGTTATTTTTCTGTAAGACTTCTTCCATCCATCACCAGTGTATACTGTGCACCACGGATGAAGCAAGGTGAGGTATTGAAAGAAGCTGTTGTAGAAACTGTAAAGTGCATAGAGAACAAAGAGACCATTGGAAGAAGAATGTTCTACAAGCTAAAAGTTGAATGCTACACTGGAGAATTAAATTCCATCCTTTTCTTTGCCAAATAATTCTTATGTGGTTCTAGAAGAGCTATGTACAGCTGCAAACTGAAGTCAGTGGTTTAGCTTTTAATGGTAATGTGATCTATAAAATTAAGTGCTTTATAAAAAGTCTAATCCCAGACATCTCAGCTTGGACACCAAAACAACCTTACCTTAACCTTAGTCTTTCCTTAGTGTCTCAAGTTTTCATTTAGAAAATGCAAAGAATAGCTGTCCCTTATGTCAGCCAGCAATGTGAAAATAAGTTGGTTTTTTTCATCTTTTACTGTAGTGGTGATGTCATAAAAAGACTGAAGAAATTTCCGTAATTTTCTACTCTGAGCAGAGCTCAAATAGCATGAAGTGGTAGGATCAGATCTGCCATCAAGTAACAAGGATATAACAAAATACTAAAGTCACATGCTTAATGAGTACCATTCACCTTCTGTGAAAAAGGAGTATGTTCACATCATTACAGACTGTATAATACAGCATTTACAGAAATAAAATTGCAATTGTATGAAAATCCTGAATTCTGCTCTTCCAAAATAAGAGCTTGATTTAAAGTATAAAAACGGTCTTTCTATGTGGTGAAGGAGGTAGGGGAAAATGGAGGGTTATACTTGAGTCATTGACTTAGTTTTTAACAAAGCATTCTGTAAAAAGAAAAAAAAAATCAAAATTTCACCATGTGGTATCACAAGGCTCATCAGCGGAGTTGCTATAATCAGTTCCACAGCACAGTCCTCTGCCACTTGTGCTAATGAAGTGTTTGATAACAGTAGTAGTAGACTGTCAGCTTTTACAGCAGCTGACCTTACAGAGGAAGCAGGGTAAGCACTGTACTTCTTACATTTTGGTCAGGCTTAACTCCAACCTGTTGCAAGGGCTTGATGAGAGCAGAGACTCTTTTCTGGTATCTGACCCTACCCTAACCAGGAGCTGTAATTTCAGGTAATATCCTATTTAATCTCTGCAGTCCAGCAAGGTGGTATGCTTGCTCTGGAGGGCTGGCTCCTGCACAGTCCAGTCATGCATTGGGGCTGGCTCACAGGCTCACCAAAAATAACTTTCGCTGGTCTTAGAGAGCTGTTCAATCTCTATAGAGTGAGTGTATTCAAGAGAAGATTCTCAGATTTACATGGATTTTTATGAAATAGGAAAAGTCACCTAGCAGAGGCAGGCCTTGCCTTATTTCAAGCTGTTGTTCCAAGTCAGATGCACAGGAGCAATAATTGTATTTGTGTTTAATATGACACACAGTTCTTCCCAATCTTGAAGAGAAATAGCTGAAATACTTTAGCTGAAGTTTTCAGACAAAATACAGCTTGAGACAAAGATTTGGCTTTGAAAACTTCAACCTAGATGGCCGAGATATAACAGAGCTGAAAAGCAGAAGACAGAAAGGTATATTGAGTGTGCCTACAAGTGATGGGTGCCGCCTGCGGTAAGTTACTGCTATCTGAAGGCTAAATTTTGCTCCTGAAATTATAGGGAACAACCCTTGTTTTCAAAGCTTCTGGCTCAAAAGGAAGACTCCACTTCTGCTGCAGCCCTTTATAGAATTACTTCTGATTTTCTAGGCACTCTTCCTAGTTTAAAAAAGGGCTGGTGTGTTGCACTGGGGACTGAGATGCCTGACAAGACTTACATTTCTGTAAGCATTTACTGTAGCACTAGTTCTCTTCTAAATGATGCTCAGCTTGTCTTCCTTCCCTTCTCCTAGCTGTAATCCCTCTAAGCTTATCAACAGGCCTCTCGAATGGTCAAGTGGGTGGTGTTCATGGGCTGGATGGAAAGATGCATCCATTTAAGACTTAACTGCACTCTTGTGAGGGTGTTAACAAGTATCTAGCTGCTAAGATACCCTGATACCCTGCGGTTACCATTGAAAACTGAAGATCTGCATTAGATAAAGGAATTATGGAAGCTTTGTAAAGGGTTGAGATTTTGTGGTTAGAAAATTGAAATTTGTCACTTGCTGCATGTTCATTTTAGAGTCACGCTCTGCCACTTCCAATTCTGCAGCCTGTCTGGACCCCTAGGGCTGCCTGTGACCCATCTTTCCTTAAGTCTTGCTGTGGGTTCTAGTGTTTTTAGTGCCTCAAAAGCTTCTGTTGTAGAATAATTTCAGCTTTGATGCCTCAAATGCTGAATCCAGAAGTTCTATCTGATGCAATGAGAAAGTAAGCAGTGACCTGTCCCAGCCCAGCCTGCTAGGGAAGCAAGGCTAAATAAAAGAAGATGAGTGTGAGCCTGGTGGGAGGAACAAGTCAGAGAAAACAAACAGTTTGCTGCCTTTAGCTTGCTGGTAGCTTTCATCAGAGCTGGCTGAGGAGGGGGAGGCAGAGAACTGCCTGTGTGAAGGGAAGGAAGTGACAGCGTAGTCATTAGCAGACTGCGACCCTCTGTCACAGGGGCTCGTGAAATAAACGATGATTGTATTGAAGCATGAGGCTGGATAGAGACCTCTGTGCTAATTTAATAAATTGCTTGCATTTAGGACCCCAGATTGTTGCTGTTACATTTTTGCTATGTGATGCCACCTGGGATTAACAAGGAGGAGGGGATGGGGGGAAAGGAAGAAAGCAGCCCAGGTCCGTTAGCAACCACTGGTGTGACCTCACTCCTTGTCCCAGGGGGGATATGAGATCATGAGAATGCCAGAGCTCTCTGAAGGATTCGATTTGTTCGGTACAGCAGGACAGCCTGCCGAGTGATCTCATCTCTGAGACCCTAGGGAAGGGCGCTAGCTGCTGCTAGCCTCGTGGACTGCAGAGGACTTAATCCCCACTCCAAATCTCACCAATTAATGGTTGACCTGTAATGACATCACTGATGACAAAGCTAACTGGGACAACGCGGCAAAATTCCAGGGGAATTTCCCCTTCTCCATGATCTTACCAAATAAAAGAATTTTGACATGTCAAAAACAAATCATTCAGTCCAGATAATGTCATTGCAGATTAAGCATAGTTCTGGGCCCACAGCTTGCCCTGACCTAGTGCCCTGTCACCAGTTCTCCCTTTTAAACAGTGTGGGACAGAACATAAACACGTCCTCATTAAGACTGGGGAGCCCTATATTAGATAGCCTTATTTAGCCAGCTTCTTAGCCCTAGTCTTAAGTGCTTTAAAACAGAAATTACGTGATGAGAAAAAAACAATTTCAGTTGTTGCACCTCATGGTTGTAGTAAGCCAGGAGGGAGTTTATGTTACCTTGCAGGCGTCCTTCAAGGAAGGAAAGCTTTCCAATTGGAGTAAACACCAGAATAGCAAGGACAGCTTTGGTGAAGGTTTACAAAGGATGTTGCCCATTCTTTGAGGCTCTTTTGAGAAAGAAGTGTCTCAACCCACATGCTTCCCCCCTCCCCACCTTTTCTTCCTTAAGGTCCTCAGGAAGATTTGGTATCTCTGAGTTTAAAATGCCTTGAGGGTTTTTTCCAGGGCCAGTCTTTTTATCTGTGTACTGTACAAGATCCAACACACACCTGAGTGGAAGCAGAAGGATGCTAGCAAATAGGTAATTAATTTGATTCTTTGGGATGATCTAGAAAGTTGTCAGGAAGACCGATGTCACCTTACATTTAAATCTCTGTTCCTTCAGAAGGGTATATAGGATCAAAGAGACTTACCTTGCACTAAGGAACAATGAAGTGATAGTTATCCTTTCTAGGCACCGAGTTAAATGGCTGCAAAGAAAGCTGCATCTCACAAATACTGGTCTTTGCATCATTTAACAGTGCGTAGGTGGACAGTGAACACGAGTCCTATAAGCTTCAAGCCCTGCACCTGCTACGTGCGCTTCTTTTGAATTCCTGATAGTAATCATGTATCACTTGTTTGTTTTACAGGGAAAGTTTTATCTGGTTATTGAGGAGCTGAGCCAGCTGTTCCGCTCCCTTGTCCCCATCCAGCTATGGTATAAATACATCATGGGAGATGACCCATCCAGCAGCTACTTCCTAGGTGGGATCCTGATCATCCTGTATAGCCTCTGCAAGGTGAGTACCACCTCATTAATAACCTCTATGTGAGCTGTAGCAAGAGCAGAGAAAGAAGCACAGCTGAGGAGAACAAATATACCTTTTGATTGTTGCTATCACTACCTAGGAAGGGAAGCTGCAGCAGCTGGGGACACCATGTGCTTTAGTTGCCAAAAGCATTTTGCTTCACCAGTATGTGGGCATTGGTGAGCTAGAGGAAGATCTGTGACTGTTCATGTAGTGTTGCATCAGGCTGATGAAGTCATTGCTGCTTTCTAATACCTTTCTATGAAGGCTAGAGGAGAATAGGAGTGGAGTCTTGGGGAACCAGTACTGGAAGAGAGGTTAGCTGTCTCTAGACTTCTAGATGCAACACTGAAAGGAAGGTTGCAGACAGTTAAATGTTTCTCTCAGCCTTCCTCTGTCTTTCAAGGCACTCTGTCACTCACAGTACTGAATGCAGCAGGGAGAAGGAGGGTCATCCAAGTCCTGCCTGGGTAAAACAGGTAGTTCTAGCCCCATTCTAGGTCCTGGTAATTAATGTTTCCTTAAAAATAAGAATGTGAAGAGCGAGCACAAAGTCTGCCTGTACAATTGTAAATGCATAGGTGTGACTTATGTAGAAGAGTCTCAAGTCTGAGGTCTAGAAATAGTTGTATTTCTAATTGTGTGTGTTGAACCCTGCCTAGGGACAGAGCAGTAGCTGAAGCAAACAATGATACACCTGTGTTATCCATCCCTCTGAGAAAGGCCAAGTGAGTCAGGCTTGCTACAGCCCTGATGCTTGTCTCTGCCTAGGAGAAAGGGGCTATGGCTTTGCAAAAGCAGACTGAAGAACAGAGAAGAGACAATAGATCTGAGCTGAAAACAGCTCAAAGGAGCTAGTGGATAGCTGAGCAATACAAAATACTATAGCTCTTATGTGAGATGTGGCTGCAGTTGCAGCTATATGTTGTATAGGAATGGGGCAATGCAACCCCTGCTGTCAAGGAATTTACAATTTTTGTAGGCAAGATAGGCAGAGGAGGTCATGGGAGGTGAAGTGACTTGGTCACAGCAGGTCTGTGATCAAGCCAGAAAGAGAGCAACCAGTGCCAGAATAGAAGGCACATGAGACCAGTGTAGTTCCCTGCACACCCATCCATTCTCTCAGCTCTGTGTTTCCTGCTCTTCACTCTGTGCTGTGGGAGAGGATTGTTATCCCTTTCAAAGATGTCATTGTCTGGATCCCCTCTAGACAACTGTATCCAATCCTTCCATGCCCTTCTGGCTTGTGAGGTCAGGTATATAGATCACAGTTACAAGGACAGATTTCAAGTGATCTTTCTTGCAAAAATTACTCAAAACCCAGAGAAGAGATGCTTACCTGCAGTTCTACATGCCATTTCTTACATCTGGAGAAGTCATCATAGTGTGAAGAAGCAGTAGGGGACACCTCTTCCTTGGAGAAAGGGGAGCCAAGCACAAAAACACAGCTGGCAGGGCAAGGGCCTCACCAGCCAGGGCTCAGCCCCACAGCACACCCAAACAAGGCAAGCAGGGCAGGCCTGGAGGTGATAGCCAGGTTCAAAGAATCAAGATCTTCAGGTGGTGAGGCAGGTCCCAGATAAAGCCAGAATATCAATCCACAGGTCAGGATCAGGTCTGGTGAAGGCAATGAGGGTCAGACACAGTCCAACAATTGCAGGGCATAGCCATAGTGATGAGACAGGCTCAAGGTGGGAAGTCTCTTTGTGCTGGGGTGTCCAGATCAGTGGGATCTGTAGCTAGGCACAGGCATGGCTATGGCCAAGCAAGAAACTAGCACTCAAACAGCACAGCTCAAACATAAACTGAGGCCTCCATGGCAGAGCTTAAATAGAGCTCCTGGGCCCATGGGCAGGGATTATGGGTGGAGACCCCAGGTGAGGCTCGTCAGGGCCATGAAGGCCTATTAATGCAGTTAGGGCCCTGACACATAGGTGCAAGCAGTTCTTTATGAGCTAGCTTGATGTTTCCCTACTATGAAGCCTTTATAGGTGGTGTTGTGATAATCTAGATTGGAAAAGCAACCTCATTTTGAAAAGTTCTGCCAATCTGTTATTTAGACGCTCCATGAGGAGAGAAGAACAGCTGTCTACTGGCCTTGACTATAACTTAGGGCCAGTACTGTGGGGCACACTTGTGTGAAAGTGCCTTGGCTACAGCCTTTGCCTTTAACATGCATGTTTCTTCCTTTAATTCATCTAGTTCATCAGAGGTGTAAATGAAAGGATAGGCCAGCTGAAGGATGATAGGTCCAGGATCATGTCCCAGATCACTGAGTGGCAACTACTTAGTACCACAGATGTGTCCAGGTTAGGATTAGACCTCTGCATGCTAGAGACTTTGCTTGGAAGTGAAAGAAGAGTGGGAGCACACTCTTCCAATACAGATCATGAAATACTAGGTGCATGCATCCCATTTGCAATCACAAGAGTTGCAGGTCTAATTCCTTGCCTGAGACACTGAAAATATACCCAAAGGAGTCCACATTAGCAAAGCCACAAACCACATTAGAAAAACCACAGAAGCCAATTTGGCACTCAGACCTTCTGTGCTCCTGGCAAAAATCCAGGGCTCAGCTAGGGCTGCATCAAAAAAGCAGGCTCTACTTTCAGAAGGTTGTATATAGTGCAGCTGATGGGAGCTATCTTGGTGTCTCTGTCTGGACTGTGTAAACATGAACCTCTGATTTTGGCAAAGAAATCTCAGATGTTCATCAGTAAGGGCATCCAGGTCTTATTTTTTCCCTATTCTGAACAGAAGCACTCACTGTCTGTGAACCCAATTGTTGCAATCATGTTGCTAGAAAGATGACTGATGCAACATAGACTTCAGTGCGTGGGGTGATAAATGGATGTTAGACTACTGAAACATGGGGGTACAGGAAACTCCAGAGGAAAAAATACTGAAGGAGGGAAATGGACTGGGAGAAGAGGAGACATCAGAGCCAGAGCAAAGGCATTAGAAGGCACACTGTAAGCAAAGCAACCAGAAAAAGCTGTGAATTGGACTGTAGGAAAGAGCTGATCCCTATCCTTGTTAGAAGATAAAAAGTCTGTAGTAGTCGGCAGCCTCAAGTGCTAGTTGCTGACTGGAAGCATTACTGGAAGGACCCTGGGAGCCTTTTTACGTGCTGACTGGAAGCATTATTGGTGCCTTCATTGGATTCCACATCTATTGCACGATGATCTCATTGGCATTCCCTGCAGTGAGCCCACTTAATCATGCTAACCAAAAAAAAAAATAGAAAGCCAACTCCAGGCATTCTGGTGCCTTTGTACTGCTAGTCCACTACAGCTCTGCATATTCTGCATCACATCTTCCCCTGCCCTCCTAGCCGCTTCTCACACAAACAGGTTAGAAATGGAAAGGTCCCGTTATGTCATCTGGCCCTTCTCCCAACTAATGTAGGGCTGTTCTTTGCACAATCATTTCTTCATATCTTGTCTAGTTCATTGTGTCTTTTTCCCTGTGTTTTGCCCACAGACAAGGAAGATGAAGCTGGCATACCGGATTAGGTTTTCAAGCTGTTTTCCCTTTTATTAGCAGTACCATGTCTTCACTTTAAGAATGCTGAGTGTCTCCTCCCTTGCTCAGCCTCTTGATATTTGTAGGCAGTTTATCATCTTTTCCCCCCACTTTTGTGTTGCTCAGCCAAGCTGTAAATATTTATGTCTTTTAGTCGCTTTTCAGAAATCATTTTCTGCAGGCTTATTTTCTGCCCTTCTCTGAACTGCTTTTAGTCTTAATAAGGAGCCCAGAATGAGCGCTGCTCTCCAGGTGCAGTTACATCATGTTTGCTGGGCAATGGAGGGAGGGAGGGAGGGAGGAAGAAAAGGACCTGGTGTTGCCCCTGCTGTTGGCCATCTTTGGGCATCTGCAAAGTACCAAGGTGCTGGAAACTCATTCGCTTCCTGGCATTTGAAGTTTCTCACTCTTTAGGTGGATGGGAGCAACTCAGCCTCAGTCCTGCTTCTCATTCCTCAGGCCGTTCTTCTCTTGGTAGCATTTAATCACTGCACTCTGCTAAATCACTCTCTGCAGCAGGACAGGCAATTCCCACTCCTTCTTTCATAATATCATCTGGGCCCTGAAGTGTCAAGCTGTGTGGCAGAGCTGCAAAGCCCTGGAAATCCCCCTTTTCCCCAGAGGCTGAGGAAAGCCGTTTTCTGCCTCTTTTATGTGAAAAGACTGCCCTTCCTTCCCTCTTTCTCAAGCTAGCTGCAGTGTTTTCTAACCTCACTTCTGGGCTTTTCAGGTACTCAGTTCTCAGGGTGGGAATGGGTCCATTTTAGCCCTTTCCTACCTAGTTGGGCTGGGCAATTTACCCTACCACAACCCCCTGATGTCTGCTCCTCTTTCTGTCCTGTCCCTGATTTGCAGTCCATTGTTACCAGAGCTTTTTTGGCTACCCTTCTGTACTGTCAATTCACATTTATTACATATTTCATGATCACCATGAAATCTTTTTTGGCACCATTGTTACTTAGGATCTTTGTTCCCTCCAGTATCCATTTGGAGACACTGTTTCCTGAGTTTCTGGACTGTACACACACATGCACATGCGCATGCACACACACACACACATTTTGTGAAAAGTATCTAAAATGGAATGCCTTTATTGCAGTCTTTTGACATCTGTGGTCGTGTGGGAAGTGTCCGGAAGGCACTGAAGGTCCTTTGCACCCCACAGGTAAGTGGTCGTACATATTAGACCAGTTTCGTAGGTGGAACCTTGTTACTATTGAATGAAGGAGTTGAAAATCAGTGTATCAGGATCATAGAATAAAATGATTTGTTGTCCCATGGCTGGATAAGCTGGTATCTCTTGTCAGGGATATTAGGAACCTTTTCTGATATCTGCCCTGTCCCAGCTATGGTAAGAGATTGTTGCTAGTCTGGTTGGAAGCCTTATGTAATATGGATTATTCCATTAAGGCCAAAACCGCAAGAAGCTGGCAAAACTTTGTAGTACAGAGTGTGAGTAAGACTTTAAATAGAATTATGTAGTGCCTGATGTGCAATGACATTAAAGGAGATCCTACAGTGCACAGAAATTATCCCAGGCATCGCATTGTATAGTACTGATACTTAGATCTGTTGCCGTGAAATACTGTGACTTATATTTTAAAATGGTAAAATCAAAGACTGTAGAGGAAAGGAACATAACATCACAGAAGTTTGTTAGAGCTTGCCTTGCTTATTCTGTGGGCTTGGGCCGGTCATTTTCTTCAGCATGTTTCCATTTCCCCTATTACTGTTACAATAGGAGAAGCAACATTTACCTTCCACATATTTAAAAAGAAAAGTGGGAAGCCTGTGGGTGCTGCTGCTGTTATTCTTTCTTCTATTGTCTAACTTGCTAATAATAATACCTCCCACTATCTAAACACCTCTGCAAATGATGCTGAATTAATCCTTTCAGCTCCCTGTTGAGCTCATTAAATTTCATTATCATTGCTCCACAAGTGGAGGCACTAAAAGATGGAGTCAGCTCGAGGGGAAAACAAAACAGAGAACACAGAGCTCCAGACTCCCTGTGTTCTGTGTGCTGGTGCCGAAATCTCCCTTCCCCATACACAGTGACATAACACCGGTGTCCTTCCCAGGTCATGCAGGGAATCTGGGTGTGAAAAACAGTGCCTTATGTATATGCTTAGCCACAAACCAGATTATCTTCAAACCCTTTGACATTGGGATTTTTTTCCATCTCTCCCTAACAGACCTATGGAGTTCGTGCTACCAGCCAGCAGTGCAGTGAGGCAGGTGACATCTGTGCCATTTGCCAAGCAGAATTCAGGGAACCTTTGATCCTTATGTGCCAGGTAAGACCACAAGCTTCCCACGTCAGGTTCCCCTGTTGGCATTCATTTGGTTAACTTCTGCTGCTGGGGAGAGGCACAGTCAGCCTGAGTACTTCTAAAATCATTTGCTGGGTCTTGATCTAGGTCCTAGTGGATATTTATTGCCCTCTTCCGGATAGCCAGTGATTCATGATAGCTGAGCCACTCTATAGGGGCTGGTCATTGAGATGGAAAAGACCAGCCTTGTAGTCCAGGGACTGCCAGTTGGCAGTCCAGACCTTGGATCTAGAATGCAAGACATTTTTATCTAACCCTTGGGGAGACTGGCTAGTCAATAGGCCAACCAAATTATGAGCAAGTGCTATGAGAGGGGCATAGATCCAGGATGAGCCTGATAGGATGCATGAAGGCTGGTGCAGCACCGTGTAATCACGGTTTGGCCTCTGAACACCTGGCCAGGAATAAAAGTAGTTCTGCATATAGAAATTGGTCGCCGCTGCCAGCAGCTGGGAATTGTTTTGTTTCTCTTTTGGTAAACACTGGCAAAACCTAGAGCTTAAGAATGGCATGCTCGGAGTAATGCAATAGTCCTAATCTGGTGCTGGTAAAGCCCTTCAAACACACCACGCTGCCCTCGGTTCTGTTAATGTATCAGAGGCCAGCTGAAGGCTCATGGCAAGACTTCCCCAAGATTTTCTCTTCAGTTGCTTATAACTCGGTCAGGCTTTGTCTGTTGGAGTTGAAATCCTGCATCCTGGAGGCTGTCTTTGGCTGATGTGTGGGTGCCTGCGGGAAGACCTTAGGCAGAATGATTCAGCCATTTCTGGGAATGGAATTGGTGGGATATATGCTCTCTTGTGATATCAAAATAAAGCTCAAGAGCCTTTTTCTGAAGAGCTTTAACACTCCCATGCTTTGTAACAGGGTTATCAAATTAAAGCAAGTAGGTCACCAGTGCATCAAAAGTGCCTCTTACTATTCCTGTGAACGTCTGTGCAGATGTTATCAAGCTGTAAGCCCCAGAGAAGCTCTCTTTGTATGTGCCTATCAGAGTTGAGATTTTGATGAGTAACATTTCTGCTGACTCCACGTGTGTTGAGGAGGTCTCCGCTTCTTGTAGCTTCTAATACTCCCTTCTTGCCCTATTTCTGCTCTTCCAGTCTGGAGTAGATGGGGTGTGTGCTGGACAGCCATCCCTCCTGATCTCTGTTAGTACCCAAGGCAGTCTCGGGGGAGAATCCTGTTGTGGCTCAGTGTAGAAATGAGAGGAGAAGATAAGGGGTGAAAACTGACATTTATAGAGAAGGGGAAATGGGAACTGCGAAGCTACTGACTAGGGCTGGGTGGTGTGAGCAGAAAAAACCAAATGCAGTAAGGAGTAGGGGGAAGAAAGGGGATTGTTTGAGCTAAGTAAAGACTTGTAAAATAACCCAGGGAATTGAGGATGGAAAAAGGGTAGAGAAAACCCTCTCAACTACTTTGTTATCCCAAATGTCATAGGCCTTTTTAATGTTTCTTTCTATTGCTGTATCATAGCATATAGTCATATATCATTACCTTTGGCAAACTGATGTACTAGTAATGCTGGGATTTATTTTTCATATCATGTGAGTACTGCTAATCAGCTGCACTGTCCACCTGAACTTGAATCATTACTGGGTCCCTATTAGTAGCTGTCCTATTGAGTGTGCATACTTAGTGACAAGACCGGACCTCCTGCCCTCATCGTGATGATGCCCTTTTGTCTCCGCAGCACGTGTTTTGTGAAGAATGCCTCTGCCTCTGGTTTGACAGGGAGAAAACCTGTCCTCTTTGTCGTTCTGTCACAGTAGAAACCCTGCGTTGCTGGAAAGATGGCACCACCTCTGCTCATTTTCAGGTGTATTAAAATCAATACATACCAACAAATGGAGTACCATGTGCGGAGAGAATAAAAAGCTGAAAATCTGGTGATCCCATGTCCCTATTTAGTTGCCTGTGGATTTGTTGTCTTAGTCTTTCTTCCAGCTCTGTTTCTCCAGGAGCCAACAGAACAACAACTGTTACTAGCCAGAAACTTTATCCTCAAAGGCAAGAAAGATGTGTTTTATGTTATGGCAAACTCCATGGCTAAGCTACAGCCAAGATTTTTTCTTGAACTTACATGGTTATAAACTGCCTGGGATGTTTCCTTTTTTTCTGTCTGTTTAGTATAGATAAATACTGCGTGTATAAGGCAAGAGTACTGTGAATTGCATGTGTATACTGGAAAAAAAACGGTATACTGGAAAAAAAAACTGGTATACTGGAAAAAAGCCGTCCTCCTCTGGCTCAAACCACTGGTGGGATTTTTCACATTAAATGGCCCTAGCTTCCCTGAATCTGTAACTTCATAGAATTACGCTGTTGCTGTTATATTACCTTTGAGAACTCTTCCAAAGCAGTGCTTCAGAACCACGTGCCCAAAGTTTATTTGGGGTTGGAGAAACATCATTTCCCAGCAGCCGTGTTTTGCAGTTGATTCCACAAATTGCACATGTTGTCATCTTAATGAAACCTCAAGGAACTTGGGAAGGACTATGCTAGTGAAGCTGGAAATGACACTTGCTTTTCTTGAGGATGTTTTTCCCCTTTAATTTTCATGATCGGACTTTCTGATTTCCTAGCATATGGGGAGAACAGTGGGAGGAAAGGAGAGATTAAAGTCAAGTTTGATCTGTCTAGGTGAAAAGTTAAGGTCCTAACCAAGAGCATCTCACAAATTCAGGTGTCTCTGCAATACGCTCCTCGGCACAGCCACTTGAGGCAAGGCTTACTGGCTTTAAAAACCAGCGCCACTCAGCATCCAGAACCCACCTGGCTCCAACGCCAGAAAAACTGTGCTCAGGCAGTGCTGAGCCCACACAGCGCTGTTGATACCAGAAGTGCTGGGGCGTCAGGATACAGGGCCCCTGGAGAGACTGGATTTAGTGAGATTTACTAGCTTGAGGGCAGTTACACAGAGGCAGCTGCATCGCTTCAGGAGCCAGCCTGGTTTATTCACAAGCTGGATAATCCACCTGTGATAGTGGAGACTTGATTGTAACACCTCCGCTTCAGAAAAAGCTCTTCTAGGCGATACCTTCTATCGTTAACGCAAGAATTAACATACGTTATATTGCTGCAGTTTCCATCTCAGCTGAGGGTGCTGCAGTGTCACTTGCATGCAAATGGAGTTGCTGTTTGTTCGCTGGAGCTTTCTCTTTCACTAAACAACCTCTGCTTTTTGCTGCACGCCCAGAGAAAGTGCCTCATTAGGCAACTGTGGCATCTTCCATGCTCATTACTATGGAAATGGCCGTAAGGTTACAATCCCACTTGAGTGGATAATCAGGAAGAACTGTACCTGGGGGAAATGAGCCTGTGTATGTACTGACTGCCGCCTTCCCCTCCTGCTGTGAAACTCCACAGGGCGAGGAATTAAAGCAAACAGGAGCTAATGGTAACAGGATTAAGGCTCAACATTTCTTTGGAAATAATAGTTGAGTATGGCTAGAGGAGAAATGATGAGAGGCAGAGCCTGAGCAGGGAAGATAGTCCAAATCTGGCTTGAGAGATACAGGGAAGTAGAGGAGGAAAAGCTTTACTTTCCGAAACAAAGTGATTTGATTCTTGTCAAATGGATCCCGTGGAGGTGGAGAACTAAGCCAAGGAATCCAGTGGCTATCTCCAATGGGAATAGCCTTTCTGGGATGGCGAAGAGAGTTTAGTAAGGAAGGAAGGAAGCAAGGTTTTTAGTGGGCATAAAAATGTTGTTAGGTACAATAGTCTGGTATACTCACCAGGAAATGGGAAAGTTACTGATTCTGCGGGCAGGCAATTTATGAAAGGTTTCAGCATCAGTTTTCAGTGCAATGCCAATTAATTAAGGGGATGGCGGTATCTGCTTTCAAAATGTTTGAAAAGCCACTTCTAATTCTGTTTTTTTTTCTAAATGCTCCTGGAAAATGTATTTGGAGAAGTGTATGAAAAGGTCAATATGAGCCTAACACTACAGATAGCATTTGATACACCGTTTCAAAATTACTATTTTTTATTTGGTGATAAGGAAGGAAGGCAATCAAAGGGAAAGTACGGGGAATATTTTTTGCCATTCTTATAGTCCTTCTTTTTTCTTTACTTTTTTTGTCCTTTATTGAATGATCTTTCCCAGTTGTCAGTGTAAGAAAGAGGGGACTATCATCATCACACACTTGAAACCCTTTGCTACAGCCCAAGGACTCGGAAAGATCACACAGTAAGACTTCTTACCAGCACACAGTGGAAGAATTGCCACGTACCTCGGATGTTTCTGGTACCTGTGTAAGAACCCCCACACTAGCATCATCATTTTCTAAAGAACTTCTAATGATTAATTTTTCTTTTGCTTCATCTCAGTGATCCCTTCTTGATTTTTGCTTTCCCTCACTGTAAGGCAGCATTCTGGGTCCCGTACGGAAGTCTGGCTCCTCTGGTGATGTGCGTCAGTGGCATCCGACACCCGTGTGCTGGTGACCCATCGCGATTCTCCTTTGTCTCTCCAGGAAGGTGGGTGGTTGGGTAACCTTTGAGACGGAAGGCTTCTGTTGCTATTCAGATACCTCAGTGACAAAATGCAGCACTGCGATCTGGATGCGAGACCTTCATTATGGGAAGAGCCTGTACCTGAGAGGACACCGGTGCCCGAGACTTGGTGGGCCATCCAATGCTCTCTGTTAGAATTAGTTAGTGCTAAACAGAAGGTGAAATTTTATGCTGTGGATATTTATTCTACTGGAAGCATAACAAAGATCAGCTTAATTCCTGCAAGATTAAAGAATTTACGGCAGGCCACTATTAGATAGCTGTTAAATTAAACCAACATCCTTCAGTCCCTATTCTTCTGGCTTGGATGCTGTGGGAGAAACAGCTCTGTGCTGTTAGCAGTCTGTCAAACCCTCCCTCCTTGCGTATGTTACGGTGACGGTTTTGTGAGGCAGGACGACTCTACCCTCTCCTAGAACATGACATTTGGACCAGAGAACATACAGGGGAAACTTCAGTTCTAATGACAACTGATGAGAAACTTCTGTTGATTTCCATGGGAAAACAGTTAGGGTTGGGGAAGGAAATTAGCCGCTCAAATTTCACAGAGGAAATAAAAACCGGAGCCTTTTTTCGCCATTGAACAGTTGTTTTTCTTTTTTTTAATAAAGTCATTATAAATATGTACAAAGAGTCTCAGCATATGAAATTCCTTTTACAAAAGAGAGAAGCCACATCCAACCATAAACATGAACTCGTATCAGCAGTGAGCATATGCTTTGCTCTTGCTTTGGTGAGGGTGGAAACTTGCACAGTGACTCTGCAAGAGTTTACATCCAGATAGTACTAAATCAGTAATGTACAAGGAATTGGGTATTCACTGCGTTTCATCCGTTTTATTCTGTTAGCAACGCATCTGGGAGCAGACTGGGAAATCTGCAAATGTCCTAAGGACTAAAGATGATGGGAGGAGTTTTTCTTGTGATAAACTGTGGTCTTCAAATTGATTGGAAAGGTTATGCTGTGAATACCCGTGAAAATTAAATCTCACTATAGTTAGTTTTGCTCTTTACTTAGGTGGCATCTGTAACTAATAATGGATGTAACTAATAATGGCATTTCAATACCCAGATGCTTTCAGTGAATATTAGTCAAGCTCCAAAGTCACTTTCTGTAAATATTAAAAAACTTGTGAAATTCAAGTACTCGGGTATTCATGCAGAATGAA
The DNA here is from genome assembly GCF_000690835.1 of Fulmarus glacialis. NCBI lineage: Eukaryota > Metazoa > Chordata > Aves > Procellariiformes > Procellariidae > Fulmarus > Fulmarus glacialis. The sequence continues at coordinate 28,613 of NW_009193777.1, forward strand.
CACTGAAGAAGTCTGATCGGAGTTACATGAAAATTCACTCGTATTCAAATAAATATTGTCAGCAAAAAATATTCACTTGTTTTGTATTTTGTAGTTTTAAATTTCTCTTGCAGATGGGGAATGGAAATTCTGCAACTTTGACGGGAACAGTCAGCTTTTTCCCACAACTGCTAAGGGCAGAGCTGCTGTTTGGAAGACCTGAGTTCGGGAGTGCATTTGGGGTACGTGCTGACGGAGATTCTTGTTACGCAGATGGCACGTGATTCAAGCCTGTAGGATTGGCAGCGGGACGCACAGCAGTGTCTTATGCTGGGGCCAGGGATATATACCTGCGCTATGCGCAAAGACAGCCCTTCGAATGAAAAGGACTTACGCATTCAGACCAGGAGAGAATTAGAAGACGGAGACAGGAACAGCACGCGAGGATTCCTCTCCTCCATTCAGTCTAGCTGATACATCAGTGTTTTCCTAAGGAAGATCAAGTCCTTGTTATTAGGACTTGATATTTAGTCCTAATATCAAGCATTAGACTTTCCTAGGCTTTTGGATTCTGAATTAACAAGGCCAGTGTCTCCTAACCTTTTGTACAACGAGAGATGAACACGTTTGGCTCAGCATGCAGCAAGCAGCGCCTTGCGAAGTGTTCTACAAGAATGAGGCTAATTTTGAAGCTTGGATTCAAAATCAAATTTGCTCTAAGCAAATTTGCCCTAGGAAAAGTTGTGAAGATATTGTTCACCTGTTGTGGAGGTAGAATATAGCCAGGAGGTTAAGTATATCTCAGACTTCTGTCAAGATCATGGACAGATGTTTTAAAACCATTTGTAGGAAAATTAAAATTAAATATTAAGGTAGATGTACTATTCTGTCCTCAGCATGAACCATTTTGTACATGGTAGTGCAGTTTTCAGAAGGGAACGATCTCCTTCAGTTTTGCTTCCCCATTCTCCATTGCCACCCCCAAAGTGCGGTTCTCCCCTGCCTGCTGGACCCGCGAGGAACACGGCGATGGCCGTATCTAACCAAGCTGTTTCGTCTTACGAGGCAGCAGGGAGAAGTGCCTGATCCCAAGGTGCTTGTGGACATGGAAACTGCACCCGTTTAACCTGTTTGTCATCAGTTTCGTTAGGAGGCACTGCTCTGCTTTTGCAGTGGAGGTAAGACCCTTATAATTTTAGCGTGATATAGAAACAAAGCAAATTCAGAAATCAGATTAAACTGATTTAACAAGTGTTTCTGATTTAAGTAAATTGCTTTAGTAATGGGCTTAGCTAAATCAGGGTAATTTTTGCATGCCTACATGCTCTAAAACAGAAGCATGATGGGTTTTTCTCATTCCTCATCACCGACAACTCATTGATTCTGGTGATTTGCTGTATGTTTTTATTGGGTGATGCCTCTCTTGGGCACATGAAAGTGTATGACACAGGAGGCATTGCTGTTCCTGTACCATATAGGAGGTAGAACTGGTCCTGTTCCGTATTTTTTTACCTACTGAAAATAATTCTAAGAGAGAAGAGGAAGGAATCTGGAATTAATGGGCTAAATTCTGTCCTGGGTGTAACCCAGCTGTCTGCAACCAGACAGCGGTGCTATCCTAGCACTAATTTGGCCAAAGGACTTGTTTTAACAGGCAGGGGGAGAGAAGTTGATTAGTAGTCCACCCTAGACTGCTTTTTTAACTTGAAATATGAAGTTCCAATATGTGATGAGAGCTATCTTGGTGGAGTGCTGCTTTAAAAATTAATAAAGACTTTCCTCACGGCCACATTATGCGGCGTTCTATATAGACTATGATCTCATAACCTCCTCCTCTGGCTTGCACACGCACCGTCTGCTGAAACCTAAGATGAGGTCTTTTTTTTCATTTAGAGAGCACTCCCCAGTCTTCACGGAGGCGCAACTGCGAAGCTAATCAAAATCAATGACTTCTTGGCTGCTGTAAAAAAAACAAAAAGAGGAGCAAGAGAGAGGAACTGTGCCGGTTTCCTACCCATTAGTACGGTACAGAAACCCCCCACCATCTCACACAGCTGTTGCAATACAGTAAGAACAGCACTAGGGGAGTATAGAGCATGCTTTCTTTTCCAATACAAACATCAACCAGGGTTAAATCAGAGATTTTAAAAAGGATAAAAACACCCCTTGTCAAAAAATGGAGGCATTCAAGAATAGCAATTATACCAGAAAATGTAAGGCTTTGACAAATACATACCCTCTAGTAATTCAATTTATGTACATGAATGCTGGCTATAAAGTGCTGGTAAGCTGTTTCTCTAGCAAAGCTTGACCCAGCAACTAATAGATGAAAGTCTCCAAAACTTAACCCTCGGTTCACACTAAACATCCACTTTAGAACTACAAAAGTGAAGCAAATCAGGATTAAAGCAGGATTGGGGTACTGGACCTGCTCTTGTTCACACTTGGGAAGCACCACAGATTTGGTTGTTGTTTCACGAGAATAACAATGGACAGCACATGTCTTCTAATATTTTTGCTGAATGTTGGGAACGACCAAGGAGGAGACTGTTCCCCTGGGAGTTCTGGGTTTTTGGGTTTTTTACAGAAAAGCCTGTCCACGGTGGGGTAGGACTGAGGGAGACTGGCCAATCTCTTTGCTACTAAGGTTGATCACTGACTCCAGGGGCTTTCCCAAGGTGAGGACGCTGTGGTAAGGACAGAACTTTCTTCCCTTTGCCTTTGCTGTGCTGCATTGTTTCAGGGGAATTGCCTCTTGGGGAAGAACGCTACGAGAAGTCTCAAGGCTGCAGACCCAAATGGCCAATGTGGCAGTAAAACCAATGGCAGTGCAAACTGTACGCACAGAAGATGCAAGGGAAAATGGAACAATGCATCTTCCAGGTGAGAAGTTTATTAAACATTCAGAACTCGGAAGCTAATAATTGTTAAAGGGGAGGAATATGTGGGAGGGCCCTCTCTCTTGCACTGAGAAACGTAAGCCAGCTCCTACGCCGGACGGGCTGTCCCAGGGCTGCCTCTGTGTACGTGGGGTGCACACACAGGGCGAGGGAAGATTGCGTAGGGGCGGAGGGAAGACCTCCTGCAGGCTGCGCGTCCTGTATGGCAAAGTGACGCATCCAGTCTTCCTGATCAATTATTTTCTGTTCAAATTTGACTTGTGCAATACCGTACACACAATTTTACTTCCTCGTTTGAGTGATTTGCAGAAAGTTGTATTTTTAAGACTATGCCCGACCCAGCAGTCACTAACCCAGCACTTGCAACGCTGCTGAAATCAGCTGAGGCTCCTGCTTTTGCTAGAAGAATTCTTACTTACTGCAGTAGGAGACTGAGCCGGGAAGAGTACAGGGTGCCGAGTATTACTGAGCATCAGGCCAAAAATGGTAGGAAAATGTTTTATCAGTCCCTGTGGTTCTGAGGCCATCCAAACTCTATCAACAGACAAAATACACTTAGCTACATGATCCCTCCCAACACTGCACATAATATAAACTAGGGCAAGGTTATTCATTAGGAACAATTTGCTCTTTCAGCATAGCCCTTTCTGCTGTTTGTGAATTGACTTGGATCAATAATACCCATGAATATACGTGCAGGGGCCCAAAACACATCGGTGAATATTTGATAAAGGGAGAATTTAGCTTTTCGATTGCTTAGAAACATTTCCCCTGCAGCAGTGAAAAATGCAAGGTTTGACTGGGAGACAGTGACCACTCAGCTTGTTCCTTGACTGGGCGAGGGTTAAAAGACAAGGAGGCAAACTTCCTTTGGAAATTGGGTTCTTAACATTCCTTTATGCCTTTGAAAATTCCCCCCTGCCAGGAGAGGGACAATTTTCTGGTGCAAATATCTGAAGCTGTGAAAAATGTTTCTAAAAAACTGTGCATAATAATTACTGTAAATAGCGTCTGGAAGGTATCCTGAATCTGACAGGTACTTTTGACTGCAAGAAAAAAAGCGCTCAGTACTAGACTGAAAAAAGCCCTTTGACTTCTAAGGACAAGTTCTCCTGTTATCCCCTAGTCTGTTGATCAGTCTAGACACAGTTCTCTTCCCTGGTTCACAGGATTTGAGACTGCTTAAATCACCAGCCAGGAGAATACCCAGCTCCGGAGCTGTCGGAGATTCTGCACTAGCAGACTTTGACATGTACACTGCAGTGAAAAAAGTTGGTGTGCCTTTGCCACCTCAGTGAATGCTGCTTCCCAAGCTCCGAATGGTCAAAAGAAAAAGAACTGCCCCAAAGAAAATTAGTTTTATAAAGTTCTGGGCTAGATTATTTGTTTTGTCTTAATTTATGCAGAGATTGAAAGAAAAAAAATAGCACCTTCTCAACAAGTATTATTTTTTGCTATCTTGTGTATAAATATTAATAACCAAAATAGATTTCTCCTTGTCCCATGTTTCAGAACATCCTCTTGGGGAAACTGTAGCACCACAGAGAGGCAGTTTAGCCCCAGACAAATATTAAATGTAGCACCAGAGAAACTAAAGTCATGAGAAAAGTTTATCTCACCTGGTGCTATAGCGCTTAATATATACACACACAAACTCTCTGTTGTCCAAGCTGCTAAGCACCTGTTCGCCCACCACCACGGCTAGGACATGCCCATTTTGCAGCAAGTTTGGTCTCTCACGATATTACTGAACTCTGGACGTATAGATTACTTCTCATCCTGCTGCATTGAAAGGAACGTTTATGTTGCCATAAACAAGGTGCAGTGGAGAAAATGCTAGCATTACAGCAAGGACATCACTAATCTTTTGACTCGGACTGCAGGAGCATGAATGCTCAGACCACCATCATCTACAAGGAATGTTGCTTACGTTCTCAACAAGGCATGCACGTTTTAACGTATGCATACAGGAGGGTTTACATTCTTCTATATATAAGCATGTATGTGTCTCTGTTTTGCTGCTGGGCCCTTGAACAGCTCCTTCCGTGCAAATCCTTCTTCACGTTGCCCAAAGCACTTCCAACATCTTCCACTTCTTTCTTTATCTCCACTCTTCACAGCTGCTGCTCAGGCTCTGGATTCCCTGTAGGAAAAGGGGAAACAATTTTCTCCAAGGGCACAGGGTTTTCTCCAGCCTAAGAAAGCAAAAGAATTGTGTTTGGTTTTAATTATATTGATGCATTGGTTACAATAAAAGCTTCTTTTAAATTTATGCTTGAACCCTCCTGCTAAATTTACTGACAAGAAGAGGTATATGATTTATGGGGATGCTGGTTTTGTGGTTCAACACAAGAGATGACGCCTTTATCCCTGTGCTACTGCAGGATTTCTGGTGAGCTCTCATTTTGCAAGGCTCGTTCTTTCGGGTGCTCCATCTTCATTTACATCACGTTAACAAAAATGTTAACTTTTAGGGAAGCCATTAATTTTGTTACAGGTAGGCAATGGGGTGCGTTGAGTATCACAGGAGACTGGAAGAACTCACTCATTCCTGGTTCTGCCACTGATTAGATTTGTGGCCCTGGGCAAACCACTTCCTTCAGTTGCTGCTGTAAAATGAGGGCAGTAATAACTTACTTGCCTCATAGGTGGGCTGCAAGCCTTAATTAATAAAGTGCTCAGAGAAAGGCACCTATCTAAGTGCAAATTAGCAGGAGAGGTGCCCAAGGGGCATCTACGATGAAATTCCCATTTCCCACATTTATACCTAGGTTTGTTGATACCAGCATTTGCTGGGGTAGATCCCATCTTTCAGACTGTGCTGTCTAGCTCGCAGAGACTGTGACAATGAGTGATCTTATAAAAACCTCAGTGGAGAAATCTCTGCTGGCCTTCTGGATGAGGTGATTTCACTCGGGTGGGAGAAAGGAGGGGGGAGTAGCTGACTATGCAACTGCATCAGCTATGAAGTCAGAGTGTAATTAGGGCTGGCAAACGGCTTTGGGGCAGATTCTGATCGGCATTACTCTGATGCAAACCCAGAATCACTTCCCTTCCTTCTGTATTACTACCCTGTTTATGCCAGCGGGAAGGTTACCACGATTCAGTGGCACTGCCTCTGAGATGAACTAGAACCTCCACTATGAGGAAAGTGGGCAAACTCTGGTACTGCGATGGACGCCGAGTAACCTAGAACGTCTCTGGTTCAGCCTCGTAAGATTTAACCGTACCTGCTTTATCGCAGTTATTGTCAGCTGCTCCAGTGCTGCTGCGCACAGGATGTGGCAATTACAACCTCTCCCTCCCTCAGTTTACAGTCTTGCTTTCTAGTTTTGAGGAATCTGAAGCAACAGTGAAAATAGCTTGAAGGACCAAAGCCAGAATGAATCATCTAGACTTAAAGCACATTTTCATTTGTCTTGCTGTGATCAAGGCTACCAGCTAGCCACACAGTTTCTATCGCTTCTGTATCTGCGTGCACTTTCACATACACACCCGCTCTCTGGAAGTACTGGAGGTATTTTAAAAGGTTTGTTTGCAAAGCTACTTAGCTTTTTTGGCAGAAGGTAAATAGGAAAGGTGTTCACTACTTCAGAAAGTATGAACATGGTAATACTGTATGCAAAAACAGCCAACAGAGCACAGACCAGCAATAAACAGCTGTCAATAAGTAGCCCAGAGGTTGAAATGCGTCCCCATTCAGCCTCCTGGCCTGCATGCATGGGAGACAGCCCTTCCTGCAGCCCTGCGCTCCCACACAGGCCTCCTGGGATCTCAGCCTCCACTTGCACAACTCCACGCTCGGGTCCAGGCCAACGCTGAGCACAGGCAGACAGACAGCACCACGGCTTGCTCTAGACTTGTGAAACGTCACAAGGAGGTGATTCTGGGCACCTGCACTTCTCACACAAGACGTCTTTATAGAGAGGTCTTCAGAATTAACCCCATCAGCATTGTTGGGGTGGGAAAGCAGGGCACGCTGAGCTGACTGTAGGGTACTGAGAAACAGGGCTGGCGATACAGAGGAAGAACCTGTGATGCGGTTGCTTACACTCAAAGAGGTGAGATATTTACTCGAGTTACACTGGAATAAAGACTTCAGGAGTTCATTAAAGGATTTCCTCCAAAGCAAAAACATTTAATCCTTATTTATTATTTCTCTTGTAGTAGCACTTCCAATTGCCAGCTGTGAACCCTTGTCCTCCTGTGCCATCTACGGCCTGTAACAGATCATCCTTGGTGTCATTATATTTTACAAACTGTCTCTCTGTGTCACTTAATGTATAGAAAATCTATAAAAACCTGTAAAAGCTGATAAATCCTAGAATGTCTTGAAATCCGAGTGATAAATCTGCTCTGGGGCAGGCAAAGAGCTCAGCACAATGTTTACACATCTCACAAGCCCTATTCTAAGAGCTTAAATGGCTCTTAAGTTTTGCATCAGCCGCGTGCTGGCCTTCTGCATAAAGGTGAATTTCATGGAAAGAATAAAAGAGAACCCCAGAATCCTGGCCTTCAGCCCATCTTTCAATAAAACAATTCTGAATATCCTAGGCTGTGTTAAAGCCATTTCTGGGTGCATATTGGCTGCATTGCCAGTATCTGACTCATTAATGGAATATACTTTGAGCCAAATTCTGATCTCATTTACAGCACCGTAAATCCAGGGCAACCCAATTGACTTCAGTGGAGTTACTCCAAATTTCCCACAATAGGCACTCAGCAGATAGATCAAAATTTGGTACTTCAGGTCTGAAAAAGGCTGAGGAAAGCCAAACTACATCCCATTTGTAATACCGGGGTGGATAGTAAGTTGGAAAGAGCGCCAGCATATCCCCTCTGCAGAGCTGCTGAAAATTTGTTTATTTTACATGTCCTTCATATAGTGTTGAAACTTTTGGGGGGGATTGTCCACTATTATCAAAATTTTTCATTTACTTATTAAAAGAAGGAATTAGCTGACTTCCTATATGAAAAACGTGGTATCTATCAAAAACATGGATTGAAGTCATAAAGAAAAAAATCACTTGCTTTGAAATTTTTCATGGGAACCAACATTCCCTTTGGTGATGTATCTCTCTCTTCCTGGTCACTTAGGGAAATGCAGATTCTGCTCAGAAAGTTGCTCTTATTCGTTGCACCTATTAAGCAATAAGGTTGTGAGACGACAAATCACGTTGGCTGATACTTGCAAGGCTATCTCAGCCAGCCTCGACACATCCCACTGCTTTTATAGATACGGGCATCTCGACTTCTCAATTACTTTGAACTCTCCAGCCTTAAATCCTACAGTTTTATCACACAGCTTGCTAAGCTGGTGTTTACCAAAAAAAAAGAAAGCTGCTCTTCTGTGGAATGCTGAGTCGGATGGGCATGAAATGACTCAGGTAGGGGGTCCCTAGTCTCATCTCAGCATTTCTTTGACTAATCTTTATTCAGAGACAGGACGCAAAGCCATGCTTGGGTACCACCTGCATAAAGCCATAGGAGAATCTGAGCTCATGTCCCCTAAAGCAGTTGGCAAAAGGAGTTCTGCTCACGGCTAACGTGTCAGCATGTAACTTCTTGATTTAAATGGATTACACAGGCAATTCAGTTGGCACATGTTCCACTTCTAATAAACAAAATAACAGTTATTGATATATTTAAAGAAAAAGAAATATTTAGGGGCTTGGATTGCTAAGGGAAAGCCTGAGGCAGGGCCAAAACGAGGCGGTCTCGCTTCCTTCCTCACGCAGCAGCAGGTTAATGAGAAAACAAGGGCTGGGCAAGAGCCCTGTCAAATTCCCAAGCAGCCTGCATCCATGTACACTCACACTTCATTAGCATCTCTGTGGGAGACGGAAGGGTAACTTGGAAGACCAAAAAACAATTAGGAGGGGGTTTGAGAGGTAAGACGAAAGGAGAGTACAACTACTATGGAAGAACTCGGAAGAATGGTGTGTCAGGGAGAACTTAGCCCAGGAAGATCAAGGAACCCAGACAGGGTAAAGAAATATGTTGGGGCTCCAATCTTTCCACACAGAAATGGCCTGCTTGGCCATAGTCCACCTGCGGAAAGAGGCACTTCTGGACTGCTATATATTTTTGAAAACTCTGCTGCTTGTTTATCATGAAAGTTAATGTTGAAGGTTTTCTTTGTGCAATTCAACTGTGAAGTTGGGTCAAGGGTGGCAGGGACCTTTGGCATTTTTGAGTAGGATGCTTGCCACTAGGAAGAGCAGGCTCCTTCTTCCTTAGTAATCCAGGAGGATAAACAACAGCACTTGCCTCTTTGTGTCAGGGATGCATACAGGGTGCAACACGCTGAATGTTTGTCCTCGTGCAAAACTGCAGCTTACTGCTGAGGCAGTCAGCTTAGTCCTGCGCTAGCTGTACTGCCTCTGGTCCTCCATTTTCTTTGCACTCCTGCACAGCTCAGTGTGACATCTCCAGAAATCCTATCAACCCAGTTTTAATACAGATAATTAACTGCACTGAGACTTTGGACAGAGTGGCTCTGCATGAACCTCGCAGCAAACAGTGGGAGGAATTACTGGCAACACAGCGGGCACAGAACCAGGCTGGTGAAGCTGGCAGGGACAAGTAGGGTTTGATTTTAATACACTGCCACTTCTGAACTAATAGAGCGAAATACAAGTGACATTGTATGCCAAACTGGCACATGACAACTATACTTCATGCCCTGGCTGGGTATTTCAAGGTGATGTCAGATTATATATTATAAAACTTCCATTTGCAAAGCATTCATCCCCAAATCCCAAGCATGGTCCACAGATAAAAGAAGTTGGTCACATGCAGTGGCCCTAATCCTGCTTTCACTGGCATCACCTGGGGGCTGTGAGAGCAGGAGAAGTTCCCTGGTACACAGGATTATTCCCTGAGCTGCACTGTTGTGTAAAGCCACACGGACCTGAGGGAACTACCGACCTTCTTCCTCAGAAACAGTACGTACGCTCACGACAGCCAATGCAAAACGCTATTACCACTTGAAAAAGCAGGAGGGGAACTCAAGTAGTAAGCCAAGCTGAAACTGGCCTTTTCCTCTAACTTCTCTGTTCCTTCTGTGACCACTAGATCACAAGACAAACGCTGACTTTGCAGCGCATTTATTAAGTGTACAAGTTACTCTCCTCTTATGAGCTGTTCCATGAAATCCCAAGATCACAAGTGCTCAGAGCCTGGACTTTCCATCTCGTTGCAGAACAATATTATCACTGCAGAGTGTCTCTGAGGACGGCAGAAAAATACATATTTTGTTCAGAAATACTCTGCTGAGTTAATAAAACACTGCTGTCTTACCACATCTCTAAGGCTAACCCAGCTCACTGCACTATCACTTGGGCTCTGAGATACTGCAGATAATCAGATACCTCCACTGGTGTGAGCAAATTACTATTCAGGAAGAACAGAAAAGATTCTTAATGGCAAAAATAACCCAGAGGTGTAAATGATGTATTTAATTATTCTGGGGTTGCATTGTATTTTCATCTGCAGCTTGGTCACTTGTGCCTTAGAAGCTTGCCAGGAGTCGGACAGGTCAGTCCGCTGTGCATAGGGGCAACCAGGAGACTGTTACTATCTTGTTATTCTCTCACATCTGGCCTCTTTATCCCTGAAACTGCTTCACATCACACACAAGGATCTTCTTTTCAGAGACTTACATTTGTATTTGTGTCCACGAAGCCCCAGAGCATTTGGAGGCAGCTCAGCACGTCCTGTCTGCAGCAGCCTTTGAAGCTGCGAGGAAGGACTGTGCATGCTAAAGGAGCTCACCTCGGTTGTGTTGAGGATAATGCTTTGCTTTTCTGTAGTGTCTTTTTCAAAGCAATTTATGAGCAACTGGTTATTGTTGGACCTGAAGTGCAGAAAGCCAGATGGAGGTGAGGGCTCCACAGAGTCAACAGCAAAAGATTGGGAAAAAAAAATAGTATCTGCCTAACCAAAGCTATGCAAACCTTCACAAAAACTAAAAATCCAAATGGCTTTGGCCTCGTGGGGTTGCCAGGAAGTCTGAGCTGAGTGCGTGCTGGCCATGGGGCCAGTGAACAGGCTCCCTCTGCCAGCCCTTCTCACGTGCCACCTTCTCTATATGGGATGAAGTCCCAGACTGGGCAGGGAGGAATCTCCCTGGGCTTGTTAGAAAGAAAAGGACACTTGAGACACTAGATAAGGGAGATCACTGCAGTCCCCCTTGGATTTCAACTTTTTTTGAGCTCAGAGGGGCAAGCAAGTCAGACGGGTGGGTTTGCTTCCAAACACTAGAATCAAACTTGACACAAACTGATGGGAAGGGAAAGAAGATCTCTAAGCTTTGCTCCTGACTGCAGTCCCACGTCTCCAACCCCTGCCCCACACCACTGACACTCTCCGAGGGCTTTGCTGGGCACAGCTCTGCAGACACCATCCCGGACGATTCTATAGAAATTGAGGCTTTGATTCGTCATAAAAACCCAGTTTTGTTCTGGTTTTGTTTTCAAAGAAAGCTTTCCAAAGGTAACCAGCTGAAGCTGCTGCCAGACACAGCCATTGTGGCTCAGACAGACAGATGACAACAATGCTCCCCCCATACACCAGCACATACACACACACGCAAACACACATACCTGCTGGAAAACCTTACTTTTAAACTCTCTTGTAAACCATACCTTTTCCCACGCTATACACATGTATCTAACTGTACTTCATGCACCTAAAAAGCACACAGGACATTTTGCAATGTAAGACCTGATTCCTGACAGCCGAGCTCTGGCCCAAGGGTTGCAAACAGCCCAGTTAAGCTGAAATTGTACGACGTCAGCCCAGTATTGGTGGCACTTTTCAAGTGCTTTATTTTAAGCTCTTGTCTAAACTCTATCCGAGCCGGTGGGATATGAGTGCATGCTGAAAGTTAGACAGCACTTTCCTGAACACAGATAGACATTGGGGGACATTCATAGATATAATTTAAAGCACCCAAAATAGGAGCCCTTGCTCCTCGTGTCTGAGGGGAGAAATCCATGTCCCAAAGAGCACTTCAGAACACCCAAAATCCCTGAGGTGACCCCATGTATGCTCAGTATCCCTGCGTGCTCCCAGGGCTGAGGGTGCAGAGCTGTTCCCACCAGCCCAGGAGGTGTCACCAGGATGACAGGACCAGGTATGTCCCATTTCCCTGCTGCTGGTTTGCTCAGTGGCTCTGGAGCACAGTGGGGGCTCTAGGAACCAGCAGTAACTGGGCTTGGATGCTTTTCCCTGGCTGGTGGCTTGGGACCCTCCTTAGGGAAAGCCTCCGGCACTGGGCAAGGCATTATCCAAAACACAGAGCCAGGCACAGCCAGCCAAAGTCCCAGGCTGCCCCGCTGGATGGTCCTGTGGGGACATCCCACCACCCAGGGACCTTAGCGATGGGTGCCCCACAGCACCCGTGGGTCTGAAGCCCAGCGGGGGGGATGGCAGGACACAGGGGAAGTTCCTCCACTCACAAGAGGGCTGGAGGCTTGGCAGGTTCGGGTGTGCGGGGCAAGCATCCTCCATCTCCCAGGGCCAGCAGTTGGGGCGACGCAGGACCTGCTCCAATCCACCGCTGGCCCACGGGGGCCACAGGCTCACTCAGCGCAAGCATGGAGCTGAAACTGCCCCATGAGAGCACGAATGACCCGGGTGGAGGGGAGGCACAGGGCTGGAAGCCGTGAAACTTTGGGGAAGGGGAAAGGGGGTGTTTGGGGAGTCCTGGG
>NW_009193778.1:0-468 GCF_000690835.1 Fulmarus glacialis
CCGCAGCCTGGCTGTTTGCTCCAGGCCTGAGTCTTGGTCAGGAACGGAAGGAAACATAAATAATACAGAAACCACCCAAATGATAGCTACTGGGCTGGGTTATTTAAGTGCAGCATGAGTGGCCTGTGGAGAATGTCAAGGCTGTTGTGGGAAGCCAGCAGAGCTGGAAACGCTCTCGGGGCGCCCCGGGGTTTAAGGAGAGGGGCGAATCACTTGCCAACTTTCCTCTGCTCCGATCCGACTCGGTGCAACCTCTCTTCTGCCCGTCGCTGCCATGCGGCCCTGGCAGAGCTGCCGGGCCAGGATTTGCCCCGCACGTGCTGCCTGCAGGCCCTGAATCTTGATGGCAAGTGGGTAAAACCCTGAGGCAGGAGGGTGAGGGGATGCTGGAGGAGGGGAGGTTGGCCGGTGCCTGTGGGATGCCCAGGCTGTGTCGTGGAGGGGATGCAGGGATGTGGCCAGCAGGAG
>NW_009193779.1:0-318 GCF_000690835.1 Fulmarus glacialis
CCCCCGGCTGCAGTTAAGGTCCCCAGACCCCACGGTCCTGGAGATGTTTCTTCTGCTTGCTGCCTTTTCAAAGGGAGGAAATGAGAGTGGGGCCATCCCCATGGAGGGTTTCAGCCGTGGGGGTAACGTCCCCCGCTCCTCCGGGTGCATCTCAGTGGGGCGGCTCGCCAGCATCGGCCGGAGCAGTGGGGGGGCAAATATCAAAAAAAATTCAGGGTGAGGAATTAAAAGGCACCAAAGCTTTTCTACTGAGTTGAGATAAGCTTGCCTGGTGCCCACATCCCTGCTCTCGAATGCTGCCTGCTCTGTGCTGAGGCT
>NW_009193780.1:0-213 GCF_000690835.1 Fulmarus glacialis
GGCTCAGCCAGCCCTTGCCTCCCCCACCCGGGCCCCTGCTTGTCATTTTTTGCTGCAATAGGTGTAGTTGTCCCCAGTGCCCGGTGCCGGTGTGCTCAGACACTGCCCTTGTCCCCGGGGACAGGCAGATAACCGTGTGTACAGATGAAAACACCCGCCAAAAGGAAAACGGCCGCTGGGGCCGGGCGCTGGGCCCTACCGGGGGTCCCTCTC
>NW_009193780.1:273-751 GCF_000690835.1 Fulmarus glacialis
CGCGCGGCCTCGAGGTCCACAGGGACGAACGTTATCTGGGGGGAAAAGAAACGCAGAGCCCGGCGGGCTGCTTTGGGCATCACGGGGACCCTTGGCCCTCGTTAGTGGTAAAAAGTCCAGTGTGTCCCTTCGGCTGGGTTTTTGGATTTTTCCCAGCACACTTGGATGTTTTGCTTGGAAGTGGGTTTTTGGAGGGAAATCAATAAGGGATTGAATGAACCCAGCGCTGCCTCGCTCTCAGCACCTTGTCCCCAGGGGGATCATGCATGTCCCTGAGCCCAGGGGGGGTCCCGGCACCCATGGGGAGGTCGGTGGCCAGGGACAACACCGAGGGTGCCCCGTCCTTGGGCCTCGAGCACGGTGACAAAGCCACATCTCCCTCCTCGCTGGGCCTGAGCTCAGCTTTGGGGGGAGCTGGGGTCAGCTTCACCCCAGTCCCAGGGGACTCGGCCGGTCCCGGGGGTCCCAGCTGGTCCCA
>NW_009193780.1:1049-1729 GCF_000690835.1 Fulmarus glacialis
CCGCGGGTGCAAGGAAGGGGCTGGTTTAGGGGAGATTTGCATGGGAGAGATGAATATGAGGTGATTTCCTTGGGCTCAGGGAGGTGCAGGGGCACAGGGGGGCAAGGGAGCGGGGCCGCATCCTGCAGGGGAGCTGTAGCAGGGCGAGAGCCCCCCAAACCAACACTTCCCCCTCGGGATCGCCCCAGCTGGCTTTACCCCGGGACCTGCCACTATGGATGGGGAAACCGAGGCACAGCATGAGGCTACACGTCCGCAGTAGCAAAGCGGGACAAGGAGTTGAAGCCCCCCAAATCTGGCTGAGCCCTTGAGCCCCGGAGGCGCGCAGCGGCGGGACGGACCCTCTTCGGGTAGCACTGGCACATGCTCCAGATGATGCCCACGGCTACAAGCAGGACGCCCAGGGCGCAGAAAGTGATGTAGATCTGGGGCTTTTCCACGCTCATGATGAACATGCCCGTCATCACCAGGAAGAAACCCAGCATGATGAACCCGTAGCGAAAGGTCTTCTCCTCGGCCATGGGCGCCGGGTGGGAGCAGCAGGGGAGGAGAGATGCCGGGAAGCCCGTTTACCTGCGGCTGCTGCCTGCTGAGCACAGCTCCGGGGTAAGGCAAGGAGTGGTTTCTTTCTCTGGAGGCTGCCAGGAGCTGAGGATTAGCTGCCAGTTGAGCCTGGTCCT
>NW_009193780.1:1855-2148 GCF_000690835.1 Fulmarus glacialis
CGGCACGTGTCCGGGTAACCTTCCCTGCAGGCACGCGCGGCCGGTCCCCACGCCTGGGGAAGGGAGAGGGGGGCACGGCGGCAGAGACGGGGACCCGGAGAGCGGCTGGTCCCGACGGGACTTTCCCAGCCCTGGGGGCTGGAGCTGGACTTGGCTGTAAATCAGAGCTGGCAGAGCCCCAAAATAAGGGGGATGCCAGGGTGCCACATGTTTTCAAGGGCTGCGGGGGTGCAGCAGGGGAGGAGGGAGAGCTCCGGGGTCTTTTTGGAGGCCGGTGGGTTGGGAATAGCCGC
>NW_009193780.1:2193-3006 GCF_000690835.1 Fulmarus glacialis
CAGCAAACGGGGGGCGAAGGGGGGTGCTAAAGCCGGGGAAGGAGGGTTGGTCCATCCAGGGGATGAGGACATAGCGTCCATGGGCCCTGTGTTTGAGACGGAGCAGGGGTGTTAAAAGGTGTCCCCGTCCCACCGCCCATCCGACAGCCAGACAGTGGCTTTAATTAGCCTTCGGTTTGTTCCCTTGCTTGCCTGCCCATGTGGGAAAGCGTGTACCTGGCTTATGAAAAATAATATGTCATATTATAAATAATATGTTATATTTGGCTGTGGCTCCACAGCCGCTCTGCAGCCTTGCAGGTCGCAGGGCGCCCAGGGCAGCCTGTTATTTCGGTGGGATGGAGCAACCAGCAGCAGCCCCCGATGAAGTTTGCGTTTCCTCTGGGCAAGGCTGCGAACCTGTCCGTGGTGGGCAGGCAGGGGGGTGAGCCGCGCAGGGCGTCTTTTTATAGGATAATGCCTGAAATGCCAAGTGCACTTGGATGCCCTGAACGGACGCACGAGCCACTGAACAACTCTACACAGTGAGGCGTGGGAGTCAGTATGCGGGGAAAGCCAGGTGGAAGGGATGGAGATAGGGCTGGAAGGGGCATTGAAAAGGCAGAGGAGAAACGGGGCAGCATGGAGCTGGTTTTTCTAGGGCCAGATTCCTCGTTCTTTCCTGCAGCTTTTATTATATAGCTCTTGCTTTGAGTGGGCAGCCCCTGGCCCGATACGAACTCCCCCAGGTTGGTCAGAGCAGGGAATGCAAAGCATCTGCAACCAGCAGTGGTTTTATTAAAAATACGAAGGCTTTCAAACATGCCAGTTACC
>NW_009193781.1:0-1454 GCF_000690835.1 Fulmarus glacialis
ACCCTGCGCTTTCATCCCCCGACCCCCAGCCGCCTGCTCCCACCTCCCCTGCACTGGCATCCTGCCCCCACGCCGGCTCTGCCCCTCTGTCATCTCCCTCCCCGGCGCAAAACCTCCCATTGCCACAGGGGGAAGGAGAGGGGTGGCACAAAGTCCCCCCAGGTGTTCTCCCTCCATGTCCAAAAAGCTTTTCCCGCTTTCTCCCATCGGTCCTGTTGTCCCCACCAGGCTGCTTCCAGGGTCACCCCTCTCCCCCAGCTGTGCCCTGCGCTGTCACAGCCAGGCATCCTCTTGCCTCCTCCATCTGCCTCATGGAAGCAATGAGGTGGGGATGCTGGTGGACCCCGATGTCCCTCCCTGTCGCTGGCACTCACCTTCCTCTTCTTCAGCTCCAGCCGGGGGACAGAGAAAAGGCACCCGTTCATGCAGCAGCCAGGGTTGGGCGCTCCCTGTGAGAGGTCTCTGGTCAAGGGATGAAGGAAAGTGGTGGATGCCCTATTCTCACGGGTCACAGATCTGTGCCACGGACCAGTGTCCTCACACGTTCCCCGAGAGGTCTGGAGTGCCCCTGGTGTTTCCTGGGGAACCACATGCAGGACTGAGAGAGTAAAGAATATTTGGGTCCAAGCCTACCCGCAGCCACTGCAGCACAGGGGCACATAACGAGCAAGGCGGTCTAATGGTTAGAGCATTCCCTCTGAGTCCACAGGCATCCTGGGGAGACTCGGTGCCCATCTACTTGGTGGGGATCTCAGCCGTCAGGGTTTGGGCTGTGGAGGACCTCCACATGACCCACTTCCCAGACACGCTATCAGCCTTCTTTCTCACGTGTCTCCCCTGCCTGCTCTCACTCCGGTGCCTGCCCACCCTGCTCCTCTGCATCCACTGCCTCTGCTCAGATCTTCTGCCTAAGGGGCTCAGTGCACCCCAAACTCTGCTCCCAGCTTGCTCAGCCCCTACCTTCCCCATCCCTTGTCCAGCCTCCCCTGGGAGCTCTTCCAACCCCATCCCTTGGAGCTGCCCTGGCTCCATCACAGTCTTCAGCCCAAGCCCTGCCTCTGCTCTCCATCTCCACATCCCACCCGTTTCCAGACACCGCCGGCCCTTCTGCGGGCGCGTGGCAACCCCGTGCAGCCGTGGAGCACCAGGGGCTGGTGCAGCTGCGGCTGAGCAAGGAGGCTGCAGTCCTCCCAGGCAGTGGGGGCGCTCTTCCAGAGTTGGGCTGCTGCTGGCATGTCTAGTCACTCAACGAGCTCAACGCAGCGGTGGCTACAGCCTCCTGGCGGGTGGGTGACCCACCCCCCACCGCGGAAGGCAACGCCACCAGGATGCTGTGCCAGGGGGTGGTGGGCAGGAGCTGGGCCTGGCGGGGGGAGCACAGGACTCGCAGGCTCCTCTCCCGAGCCAGCTGCTGCCTCGCTGTAGGTACTTCGCCTTGCCAAGCAGGTCAGTTA
>NW_009193781.1:1540-1860 GCF_000690835.1 Fulmarus glacialis
TTTCGGGGGGTTGCACGGGTGCTGGTGCCAAGCATGACATGTTGGGGCTGAACTTCAGGAAAGCCTCGGAGCACCTATCTGCAGCTCAGGTTGCAGCACGGTGCCAGCCAGGCTCTCGGGAAGGGTCTCAAGCCATGGCCACCTGCTTCTCAACCAGAGGAAGCATGAAGGCCAGTTGCCCAGACCAAGGCAAGGAAGGGTCTGCCCTCTGCTCCCCTTGGACCAGCAGATGCAACGAGGCTTTGTTCTCCAGTGACTTCCAGTAGCCCAGGTGCATCTGGCTGCTTTTGTGGGTCAGCAGCCCACCAGGCTCTGCCAGC
>NW_009193782.1:0-211 GCF_000690835.1 Fulmarus glacialis
TGGTGATTTGTCCGCGCAGCCACCAGCCCCTTCCTCATTGGCTAGCGCTCTACCGATGCTGGCCACTGATTGGCCAGACTGCCCTGGGGCTGCTTGGAGGGGGGAACCTGGGCCTGGCTCTTGATTGGCTGGGGTCCCGGCTGCCTTTTTCTGATTGGCTGCCACCAGCGCCCTGGTGCGGGGGCTGCAGGACCCCGAGCGCAGCCGGCTG
>NW_009193783.1:0-26090 GCF_000690835.1 Fulmarus glacialis
ATATAAAATCAACACAAAAATTGAGAACTGAGCTGTAAATCAGAAGCCATGCACTCACTATACAGGTGGAACCTTTAAGATAAAAAGCAGAAGAAACTGAAGTAATAAACACTTTAAAAAAACCTGTAAAATTACAGTTGGGATACTATTAAAGCCTCTGAGTATGGCAGTGTAGCATAACTCTGCAGAAAATAAATTCTTCATTGCCTACCTTGCAGTGATATTTTACAGATGCTTTCAAACACAAAAAAAACTGAAAATTGTTCTTCTGTAGCCTTAATGTTATACAGAAAGGTTTAACTCCACCCCATTTGTCTTTGAAATAAAAACCCATGATATCTCTCAAGCCACAAAGAAGGAGCAAATGGTTGATTCTGCTTTTTTGATGGACTTGCAAAGTGAGGCAGGATAAGAATAATCTACAAAAACCTGAAATAAGCAAGATTGCCATTATCTTCTGTCTCTGCTTAAAGAGCTACAAAAGTTGTGAATTTCAGTGGTCAAAAGTTACCTGGAATTTTTATGATATACTTGATTTAAATTGCTTAAAACATTTCTTCATTTTGTTCTTATGCTCTAAGATGTTACAAACTTTAATTTAAACATGGTAAAAAATGGTGAGGTGAAAGTATCTTTGCCGAGCACTCAAGGTCTGCAAAGACACAGTTCTTCCATCACTTGTAAGGAACCATAGCAGGTACAAAGCTCAGTGAAAACTATGATCTTCCCAACTTCCATAAATCCATGTGACTTGATGTTTCAACAACACCTCCATCTCATCAGTGCTCTGGGCAGGTGAGAAAGAACATATCTGGTTGCACCTAACATGACTATGCTTCAAATACACTTTCTAAGAACCGGCCAAAGAGAAAGTTCAGCTTTCAATAACATAGCCCAATTCCCTAGTATTTGTTCAATTCATTGCTGGCAGTTACGTATGTTTGTTTTAGAATCTGCTCAAGTTAGTTTTTCAACTTTTGCTAGGAAGTCTACCTACCTCTCTCATATAGTATTTTTCTTTCTGACATTTTTGTTATTTTATTAACTGCTATGCATTAAAGTGGCAGACTGCAAGAAAACAAATAGACACAAAGATGAAGCACAGCCAAAATTCTAGAACACTGGCTAGTTTGTTGAAGGTGATGACGGAAAAGAGGATTGCAAATGACTCTTCTGCAGAGGAGCATAGCAAGAGCTCAATGCTTCAACCAGGGATATTGCTCAGAGCCATCAGCAGCAGACTCCTTGGAGGATCACTTGATCAGATACTTATACTAAATAGAAGTTCCCAACACTGTAATTATCATTACAGTGCATGTGGTAGACAAAGTTCCTAAATACTTCCCAAAAATTGACCACTGTGCACTGGGTTTTGGTCAGCGACTGAGAAAATCAATTTCAGAAAAAAATATTTGAGGGATATATGGGGATAATTTGCCCACAGAACATATATTAAAATAATCTTTTCTTTTTTACTCAATTGCTTGAACTCAGCAGCTGTTGAGATTTACAGTTTCTCATTCCTTTCAATATGAAAAAATAAGCTTAGCAGTTCATAAATTGTACTGCTAGTTACAGAGGAGAAGAACTTCCTGTGATAACATTCTTAAGCTCCAATTCACATCAACTAAAGCTAAAATGTTTCTAGAGCAACACCATTTTTCACAGAAATAAAATGTATTTATTTTAGGCATGAAGACATATATTGCAACAGCTGAACAGAAAGTTCCAGTGTTAAATATCATGTGGAAGCCTAAAAGTACAAGGGCATATAGAGATGGTGCCTAGGTTGGGAGGAGGAAAGGGGAGGGAACATCTGTCAGCACACACGACAAGAAAGCAGGTTATGAAAGAGCTCAACTGTCTCTCCCTGGCCCTCCCATAAAGAAGTTCCAGTTATATGAATACAATGGAAGGAGTCAATAAAGCTCCATTTAATTTGCAGTTAACATCAGAAATTAACTGCATTATATTCCTGTACATTAGTTCATTTTTAAACAGTGAAAAAGATGCATCTTTGCATTGTAATATCCACTGCAGTCAATGGCACATTTTGGGACATGAGGAAGACATTTAGGAGCCTGTTGAGTGCATGTGATAAGTCATGTAAATCTTTTGATTTTCTGAGACCAAATCAGTCAACTCAAGTTTCCCAACATGAACTGCAATATTCAACTACTCTAAACAGCAGTAAAGACTGATAACTAAGTGCTCAGCATTCAGAGCACTGTGGCCAATTGCATCCACGCCTCTATTTTTGGAGTTAATACGGATTTATTTCACCAAGGGTATTCCAAGAATCATTAAAGGAATTTCAGTCTGCTGGGAATAAGGCTTCATAACTGAACTTTTCAGTGTTAAACTATTTTAAGTGAATTGTCTATATAGCTATGAATTAACTGCAATAAGTGCAATGATCTAATGTTATGAAGCATACTGTCCCCCAGACTTGGTACAAATTATTTTTGGACTCCTTTACTAAGAGGGGGAGGAGGGAAGCAATATCATTAAAATCAGAAAGTTCCATAGAGCTACTAGCTCTTATGTATTTTTCTGTCCATTTGACTTAACTCTACCAAACTTACTCAGCCAATACTCAAATTCCAGCAGTTAAAAGCTCCATCTTTACTGTTGTTGAAGAGTTTTACTATGACATAAAAACACTCCTCTCCTGTGATGTTCCTGATCATCAAGCTATAAATTACTATCCTAAGAAGAATTTTAGCATTTTATTCCCATTCTTGTAGTTCATAGAAACTGAGAACAAAGCAAGCACTCCACATACCTTGGATAAGTAACTTGGTGGGATTAAGGGGACTGAAGGATGATCCTGTGTTACAACACACCCTAATTCCAACTAAATTGTGAGGTATACATTTTTCAAGTGTTTACATATGTTTTTATCCACTTGGACCTTTCAGATGAAAAAATGTGTCCCCCTTCCCCAAAAAGACTGTGAGCTCAGAAAGAATGCTCAGAAAATACATTTCTGATAATGCAACATATGTCCATTCCACCACTCTGAAAGCTACACACAACCTCTGAAGTAAACGTATCAAAGCCAAAGAAAATAACCACTACTGTCGTGAAAAACCTCAGTTTCTTAGCATGGAAAGTGATGAGCAGTGATAATAACACTGCAAAATAGTAATTAACTCTCCCTAGTAAATGCAGAAAGAATTTTTGCATTACCTTGTAGTTCACTGTTTTTCACCAGCTCATATTCCTATCTGCAGCATCTATTTCAGTGTAACTGATGTTTGGAGGAAAAAGAAGTCTCTATCAGTGCTTGCACAGAGGTTCAATAAATACAAATTAATCTTGGTAATGGTGTAACTAGGGGCACAGTAAACAAAAGGAGAAAATTTTGCTTAGTCAATATCTAGTACAGAAATTTATAACAGGGTCCAAGCCCTAGCTTACTGTATATCCAAAAAAGATAAATAGTAAAAAGGAAAGAAGAGCTGTTTATGTTGAAGAGAAGAGCTTGCTAAAACATGAGACACTGAAGCCAGTGACTGTTGCAAACACTTCTGCAAATGAATTCTCAACATTAGCATTCTGGCAATGCTGTAGCCAATGGATCCATACAAGAGATAACATTCTGGTATTTGCAAAACTAACCTAAGTGATGACTGTTGTATAGTTTGCAGGTACTAAGACCTCATAAGAAACAACTGCAACTTTAAATTTAAAAGTCCACATTATTTGTGCAGTTCTCTGACTCAGCATCGGGGCTGGTATACTTCCTATCTTACATTAATAGCTAAAGAAGAGCTAATGGAATTGAAGTATAATTCATTTAAAGATGTAATATTTTACCTACTGTAATATATACATACCTCAACTGCAGAGCACAAGACACAAAGATAGCTTCCTATGTTTTAAGCCCAGGGTGTCTACCTTGTATTTTTATATTGGTGCAAACTACGTGACTGAAGTAGCAGCAAAGGGCATTCGAATAGATGATACTTTATTACTCCCATGAGGATAAATGGCTTTCACTGCTCCTTTCCCACACATTGTGTCGGGTTTACCCTCCGTCTTCTACCACTGTTAAAAGGATTTCCCCTCTTTTTTTCCCTTTTTCCCCCCCTTTTTTTTTGGGGGGGGGGGGGAGGGGGGACGGGGGACCAGACTTCCCATAAAGTACATTTTTTCACCTTGAGATATGTACAGACTTGCTGTGTATTCGATGTACTTAAATGCTTAATAGAGGTTAAAAAGGTGTGGGTTTTAAAAAAAAATCTCATGGTAAGATCAGTCAACAGCCAATTCTCAGGTAAAAAGCAACTACTGGAGCCAGTATGATGATTTCAATTATCCAACTACTATCTGTCTGTGACATCATCTGTCTAGATTTCATTATGCTTGATACTTACGGAAAAGCATGCACTTCAGTCTTCCAAACGACGATTCTTGAGTATTTTAAATCAACCTATCAAACTTAAGGTACAAAGTTCATAGCTCTTTCTTTCCATAGTTGAAAGCTAGCTTCGTAGGTGTAGAAGTATAATGAAGCATCAAGAACTTTCAATACAGCAGCTTTCAAAATAAAACAAAAAGGAAGACCTCTATCTAACTTGCATTTAATATGGTGACTGCAGTAATTCAAACACATTCTTCCATATCTAAAACCTCATACCTCCCTCTACCACTACTACTTTCACCAGAAACCGAAAATTCCTGGGAATTGAGTAAGTCAACACCCAGCATGTTGGAGATTTCAGTTATGGGAATATCCATTCAGCCATAGCTGGTAAATCTGCCCAGTCAGTTGTTAACAGTTTTTAGGTCAGTAGCTACTTTAACTGCTGTAAAAGCCTCATTATAGCCATAAGATATACATAAATAAAAAAAATGAAAGCAGATGCTCTAACAGGTGTATTATTTCTTTCTCTCACTATCATCACTGGATAAATCTTTGGACTGTTACTAATCTAATAGATTCTCATCATTACTGTAAATGACCACCTTCTCTGAAAGCACAAGCCAACTTGTTTCATCTTGCAATGGAACTGACTAAGCTTGCTCCTACTCAATTAAAGTCAGTTACAGGAGTGGTAAATCAAATAAATTTCTGTTTGCTTTTCATTGGTTTTCAGAGATTTGAGTTAATTAAATTACTGATTATCAGAATGAACAAGACTCCTAAGGCTAAGATTTTATATGAGTCATCTCACTTTCAACGCAGTGAGCCAAAAACCGTGGGGCCTACACATTGTTCCAACTAGGAAGATAATGGAGTCTGGCATCTTTGATGCCATCCTTTTTATTTATAATTATAGCACACTAGTGTATTTCCCTCAACACAGCAAAAATCAAAAAGGGCAATCATTGTTTATAGTTCCAAACCACTTCTAATAAGACCTTGAACCAGAAAGATCTTCTATTTTTGGCAGTGAGAAGTGGTAGGAGGGTGGGGATGGAAGGTCACACTGGAAAGCTTTGCTCAAGGTACATTTACAGGTTGCTTGATCCACCCTTGGGGCCCTTTTCTGCAGCAGTTCTTCCTGTTGATCTCACACCTCTTCTGTTGATACAGTACCTCCCAGAAGGCAAGTCTCCCTCCCTCAGATTCCTTGAGGGCTCCACTCTTGGAGTTACAGTCTCCTAATTGAAGCATTTGAATTCCGTTTACTTTAGGGAACAGCTTTTGGTGTGTTATATACTAGTGTGTATAAAACCATGGCGTATCAGTTTCCCTCTTGCGCAGGATGAAAGCAGCTCAATTAAGATTTTTTTGGTACATGCACAGGACACTCTACATGGATGAAGTTCCTGTTGTTGTAATTCTTGGCATGTTGTATAGACACTATGGAAAGCAAGAGAAGATTTTCACCAATATTTCCCAGGTAAGAGAGCACCTAAGCCAGCATTTGCTTTCAAAGCGAAGTAACACAAGGAACCATGCATCCAAATAAGCCAAACAGCCTATTTCATTTCCTAAACATATAATTGCCCTAGAAGCAATACAGGTGAGAACATCTTAGACATTCCTCTCAAGAGCATAAATGAGTGGTGGCTTAAATGCTACCTTAGCAACAGATGTGTAGGACAAAAGGCAAAACTCTTCTCTGCTCCCCCTTCCCCCCAACACTGCTGGCCCCAGGGAAGAAACAGTGTCAATTCTATCAATTCCTCAAACCACTGAGGTGAAGAAATCCCTACTAGACACCTGCAATCAGTTAGTAAAAAATGATCTGCAAGAGAAAAGAGCCAGGCTCTCATGGATGATGGTCATGTAGCAGTCACATGCTACTTACCATGACTACTTGTCTGTCATAGAATCATAGAATATCTCAAGTTGGAAGGAAGCCATAAGGATCATCAAGTCCAACTCTGTGCCCCTCACAGGACTACCTAAAACTAAACCATATGACTAAGAGCATCGTCCAGATGCTCCTTTAATTCCGACAGGCTCCAAAGAGCCTAACATGCTGCAGCCACACTTGTTGGAATACAGGTTAAAGAACTGTTCAAAGTATTTGAGAAATATAAATGAATTCTTTGCATAAGGTTTTTCTCTTGAGTGAGCTAAATCCAAGTCAGTCATGTTACATCATTGCACAAGCAGAGTACAGACAGAAGGCAGACTTCTGATTTATTTTTTGGTCTTACCATTTGCAGTTAGCACTTTTTCTTCTAAGATTCAATTTTTTACAATCATTTGATGTTCAAAATTGGAAAAGTTAGTGTCACTTGAAATACACATTCTATAGGACACAACATGATAAATTTCAGGATATTCATTTGGCAAACTAAGGTTTACTACATCTCTCTGGCATCAAGTGACAGCACTATATCTTTCTGCAGAGAAAAGAGATCATCATGGTGAAATTTCTTACCTTTCCTTTGACTTGCTTAGCAATATTCTTTTAATTGTTTTCATTGGCAATAGCACAGAAGGTAAGAGTTCTGTTCCCTACTGAATGGAAAAAGAAAGAAGCAAAGAATTCAAATGCTTAGCACATCCCAGAGCACTGTCACCACTGCATGACCAAGTCTTCCAACAGTCTAGATTGACTAAGACATAGCACACTGCTCCGTAAAAACCCAGCAGTTGCCAAGTTACGTCAAATTGTGTTACACACACATCACAAAAACCAGGATCATCACTAGCCCTAACTTCTTCATTAAATGCAAGATTCATTTCAATGCTCAAATATCCAAAGTGATTCTGATCTGACACCATTTTGTCTTTCATAACTGTTTTTTTTTTTTTTTTTTAAACAGGTTTCTTTTCATTTGCATTCATTCTGTATCTTCAGACTAAACTAGTTTCACATTTAAGTTTTAATTCCAACCACAAAGGCCAGCAGTTTCTCCTAAGAGATCTGATTCTCAGTCTTTTAATCCCAGCAACTCCAGGAAAGCCACAGATCAAAATTCTAGTCCCAGTCAGAAGGGTTAATTAATGGAAGATGAACACAGATTTTGTTTATTAAATACAAGAACATTTGACCAGCTTTCAGTACAAATCAATTACTGGAATATCGGGGTCATCCAACACAATACTATCAGGTGCATTTTACGACCATTTTTTCAGCCATATTTCTAATCCTTATCAAAGATCAAGTTACTATACTTCAAACAAAAAAAAAGTACATTTCCAAACACTATACAAGAGAATACCCTCAGAGAACTCAGAATGGAAGAGCTGTATCTACTATAGGATAACTTCATTGGTTCACTAGTAGAACTTTCTTTCTAGTTCTTGAAAGAGAGTTAGTTCAATAAACAAGGAAATAAACATGTTGATCCTATAGACTATCTATCTTGTAGTTATTGATATAATCCATATATCTGTAGTGCTTAAATTATGGGTAATTTCTTTGTTTTTCACATAGTTTGTATTAATGGATAGTGAATTAGTAAGCACTTCAAGGACTAGAATTGGTATTCAGATGTATTTACAACTCAATTTTTACAGATCAAAAAAGCTCTATCTGCAAGGAATCAACACCTGGAAAAGTAAAGCTAGTGAACAAAAAACAGCTTTTCAACGCTGCTGCACTGTGTACAGCAACGCACAAAATCTCACTTCTTACATTTGGTTTTGACCTAAGTAGCACAGACTTTTATTAAGAGTTCACCTAGTCAGTTGCCCTGATACCTTGTACTTAGTACATTATAATCCAAGATGAGTGATGGTCAGAAGCATTGTTTTGTGCTATAGCCTATGCCAGAACAAGGCTCCAGAGTTCCAAAGAGAATTCTCTATACACTTGAAAATTGTGAAGCATAAAGCCCATTCAGACTATGGTTCAGCTTGGCTCGCTGCAGATTAGTAAGTGATCAGCTCACTGCCAATCTCCTACTCCAAGATTTCTACAGACATATTAATTGTTCTGGTGACCGAGAGCCTGATGTGACCCAAGAGATTACCTTTCCTGGAAGCTGTTTCTCTTTATATGACCAGACACTCCTAGATACATAAAAGTAAGTCTCAGGAAGCCATGTACATAACAGGTCACAGTTTGATTTGCAAGCACACTCATGTGGTATGAAGCAGCCAGCCAAAACGTACGTCCTCCAAGTATTCCACAAAGCAAAAGGCTTCTTCGTGGCTGGTTGAGACAGGAAGATTATCATCACGCGCCAAATGGGATCCCTGAAGCTGCTGTTGCAATGTGAAGAACTCTCATGTGTATTAAGGCCTTTCAAGAAAGCAAATTGGGAAAAGAAACAATCACCTCATCACTTCAGTTTCATATCTTCTGTTTTATTTTAAGGCTTGCTAGTGAAGGCTTTCATATGTCTGGGGAACTTCATGTTTGTTTAAGTTTCCAGTCTTAATGTTTGTTTAATAGAAACTATTTGTAAACTTATAGTGTTGCCATGTCCAATCTCTATTTGTATTTGTTTCTCCAGCATTTTTCCTCCCTCCTATGTTTATTTCTGCATTGACACATCAAGGGAGGGCCTACTTTTGGCACACACTCTTGCCAAAACAAATTGTTTTATGCACAATTTCCTTTCATCAGAACTTCAACATATTAACAACTTCATATATTGCATATAAGTGTATATCAGGGTTAAAAAAATGATGGGAGGAAGAATGGGACACATGTTGAGGCAAGAAAGATTAAAGGAAAACATTTCTCTGAATTAAAGCCCTTTTAGCAGTGCAGTTGAAACACTACACCCTAAGTTTTGTTTTGTCCTTAGACAAGTTCAACCCTTGATTAAATCATGTTTACAAATAATTTGGGATCAATCCTCCTTTCTTGGAAACAATCCACAAGAAGTTTAAAGCAGAAGACTTTCTCTTTTTGGCGGGGGAGGGAGACAGTGGGGGGGAAGGTGGTTAAAAATTAAAGTTAGTAGAACAGTAGAACTAAAGCAATTAGCTATTCACTCTGTCTCAAGTTTGCCTATGAACTGCAAAGTAAAACATATGGCAGTTTAAGTGAACGTACTTTGGTATATTAAAGAACATTGATGCAAGTCAAAACCCTCCACAGAGCCCAGTTAAATGTGTACATTAACTTCTATGATTATTTTCTAGATACAGATTTGCAGATGTTAACTAGAATAAACAACAAAATGAGCTTAGCACTTCACATTCAAAATTGAGATCTAATATAGCACATTAAGTAATCTCTCTTGTCCGATTTAATCGATATTTGGCAAAAACATCTTTGATAAAGGGTAAACTGTAAAAAACATTTTCTTGCACATCCTGATCTGAGATAGTCCATGCTTTGTTTAAAATTCTGTTCGTTGTCAACAAGTTCTGCACAGTAAAGATGACAGACTTCATGCCAGCTAGATTTTTTTTGAAAACTTATTTCTTGAGTCAGTAGTAATGCAATATCAAATAAGCTGACACTCATTGGGAAATCAGTGTTGTCACACAAGATTATCATATATCCAAGCAGGCAGGAACTGCCCTCAAACATACCTGCCTACATGTTGCATTATTGCAAAGGCATTCACTGTGAACTATTAGCCAGTGCATATCAAATAGCTGTGGAGAAGTAGGAAGTTTGTATCTGACAAGTTCACCTTGCAGCATAAGTAGCTTGTACATTATTGACACTTTTTACAACATTGATACTTATTATCTCATATCACCAGTACTATCCTTTAAGGACAAGAGATTTTGGAGAGAAGTCACAGCACATCATTCACATGATAGCATTAACATGTCATAGTTGTGTATCAAATACACGTAGCATGCCTTTCATTGTGACGTGAGTAAATTTTCCAGACATAGTACCACAAAGAAAGGGGATCAAGGAAGTGAGGGAATGATGCATTGACAGCAAAGCTGACATGTAGGCTGCTTAAAAACAAATTAAAGTCTTGCTTTCCTTTTGCTAAGTGGTAAGTTTATGGATTACCATTTACAGATGAGTTAGTGGTGATGTTTGTAGGTGGATGTGGCCTCTGTTTTCCACCCTTATGTTTATACCAGAACTTCTTAGGTAAGACTTGACCAGTGTGGAAGTTGGTTTCAGGTTCTTAGTATTACTGAACTTTAATTAAAACAAAACAAAAAAAACCCCAACAAAACCCAAAACCAAACAAGTGTCATGTCAATGAGAACTTGAAAGCAAAGACACATACTAATGTGAAGTGAGAGGAGTCAGTGATACCTAATGTTGGGATGAATTTGGCTGTAATGGCACTAACCTCTAAGAGTAAAAAACCCAAACAACACAAAAAATTTACTCTCTGCTTCTTCAGCAGAATGTTTGCCTTGATCGTTCAAGTGTACAGGACTACTTGCTTGGATATCACCAAAGGATATTGCTAGTATCCCACCCCCATCCTTCTTTAAACCTAAACTAATGACTATTAATTTACCAAGTTCAACCGAACATCCTTATGTATTGATTACATTTCAGTCAATCAACTTCATTGTTATTTATAAAGCAGCTCTACCTTCAGAAGCTACAGATGAACATCATCAATGTTTCCAAAGATTTCTTGGTGGCTTTCCAGTTTTAGACCAAAATGACATTTGTATGACATTCACACCAGTGTACCAGGATAGGAGCAAAGCTCAGGTTATCAAGATCAGCCAGATGTAAGGCAAGAGCCTATAAGCACTGCTCCCCACCACCCATGACAATTTTCTCCTTTAAATGCTCCCCACCACCCATGACAATTTTCTCCTCTTTATAAGACAAGGGTTGAAGGTGATGCATCAGCCTATGTTTAACAAAATGTCTGGATAAAGTAATTTCATTTAGGAATATGACCATTTAGAAATATAGCTTAGTTTCAGATCAAATTAACCCTACTAATTGTAATAAAGCAATTTATTTTGAATCGTTTGGCTGATACAGAAGACTCGGCACATACAGCCACTG
Source organism: Fulmarus glacialis (assembly GCF_000690835.1). Taxonomy (NCBI): domain Eukaryota; kingdom Metazoa; phylum Chordata; class Aves; order Procellariiformes; family Procellariidae; genus Fulmarus; species Fulmarus glacialis. Next base: position 11,325 of record NW_009193783.1, read on the forward strand.
CCTCACCCTGCTCCTCCTCAGTGCCGAGAGTACAGTGTAGACATGCTGCAAGAAGAAGATTGCAATCCATCTAATAAAAGCCAAGTTTTTGTCATGACTCAGCGGTATTGAAGCCGCAAAACTCCTTTTATACTTATATCCAATGCAGGAAAAGTTGGCAGAATTAGGGAAAAACCTGAAATATCAGAGCAAGCTTAGAAACTGACCAATAGAGCCAAAGCAAGGTTATGTAAAACAAACATTGTGAAGCAACTAGCCATAAAACTGAGTTTAAATGAAATTCAGTCCTTTTTCTTTATGTAATGAGTCATTTCCCTGAGACTGCAGATGACCAACAGATCATATAGCCACATTTCATAAACCCATCCATCCCATGCCTGGCTTCACAATAGTCTTACAGGAAAATGGTCGGAGAATGGTCTAGTCAAAATTTGCTCATAATTTTAAGCCAAAGTTAATCAATGGATAGTTTATACCCATGTGATGTAGAATTTATATACCTCTTCCCTCTTTCCTCTCAAATACTTGTAGGCGTCAGCCTTCACCCTCACTGATCAGGGTTCAGTTTATTCCGCTTAAAGACCCATAACAAGCTTTTGTGGCAATGGGTTACCTTGCCTGCAAGACACAGCTAGGGAGAACAAGGGGAAAGATGGTGTGAAGCTGAAGAGATTTTGAATGGAAGCAGGACATTAATCAAACCAACCAGTTTTAGCATTTCCATCCTTTTTCAAGCAAAAAGTTAGCTTCTCCCCCCCACCAGTTTTCTCAATACAAATAAAATAAGGATAATTGGTGAGCTACAGAGGGAACATGAAACATGTCAAGTTGAAAGAAATAGAGGACTTCTGTAGTGCCATCACATCTTTAAAAGACAATAATGTTAACATACTTTGCTTAAGTTCCTCAAGCATTGGTGGTTCTCTCATTAGTCCTAATATAGGGACATAATTTTCCTTTTGATTTGCAAGGAAATTTATGAACAGTGTAATAAGCATTAATCATAATAGTGCCATATATTATACCAATAATTCCTATTTGATAATATCCAGTGGAAATAAAAATGTGTCCTCATTTTCTTTCCTTAATTTCTGAATAATCTGCTATTTCTTACAATATATTCTTACAGTGTTCAAATTACTGACTCTTAACAACATGACAAGATTGTAGCTGAATGTTTTAACAGTAAGCCTTAATAATTTCAACTTTCATTAACCTCTTTTTTACACAGTTCATCCAGTCGTCATGATACTGAACTGCACCTGTTATGACAGCTATATAGTAGCAGAGAGTCCTAACCTTTTCAAGACTTGTAGGTTAGATACTAGTGAGATTTTAAACTTACTGTACAGATATTAAACAACAGGTGAAAAGAGGTTATATTTCCCTCACAGGGTTTAATATTTGCAAAAGAACTGCAGGTATCTACTGCATAGCATGAACCAGGGGAGCTGGGGAAAAGGAAGTATTAGAGGGACTATGTTAGTCTTTAAATTTTGCTGAATAATCTGTCTGTAAAGTTCTGGTGATGCTACCAAAACTTTCCAGACAGCTCTAACGCACAGAATTATTTCCTCACCCAGTTGCCTATTTGTAAATAGTTTCTCCATGCACAAATCCACTCCTAAAACATGGAATACAAAACAAAAAGCTTGCTGTGAACAAACATGTTTAGGAGATGCTGATTTGTTGTTGTTGTTTTTTAAAGTAATTGCATTGTGGTACATGCAGTGTTTTTGACACTATCTGTTGGGTGCGTCCAGTTTGGAACAGAAATTGAAGAACTGATGATAAATTCTTAGTACAGCTCTAGAGTGAAGGATCTGTTATGATGTTAACACAATTCAGGCTATCCTCTTATATGATCTTGTTATTTCTATCCCCATTTTTTCCCCACCCTGCTATCTCTAGGCTACCTCTCCAGGCTGTATACTGTTCCTTACGATCTCTGCTTTGTATCACTGTCCTGCCCATAAGTATGGCATTAATTTTGCATATGGCCAAGGCTTCAGTCTCATGAAACATAAGAACTAGTACCTACCAACTCTGATGAAAGGATCATTCCACAGACACACAGAGGCAAATGGCTTTGGACCCCCCACTAACAGCAAAGAAAACTTGAAGGAAGGAAAATTCAGGAGTTGGCAGACCTAATTACATTTTCATAAGATGGATAAGATCTTAAAAATTCATAAGCATTGGAACATTTCTGTATGACGTGTTTGAGACCCCAGTCACACTTGCTATGATTAAAGAGTCTGTAAAAGAAAACAAAACAAAACAAAAAACCCACCCAGGCCCCTAGAGGATCAAGAGACATCTGCCAGTCAGTGCATCTCTGGCATTGAAAAAACCATTTTGATCTTGTCTGATTTTGATTAAGCAAGATAAAGCTTCAAAAGCATAAGTATTGCTATCTATCAGGCCTTGCCTTAAAACAAAAGTTCAGATGCACATGAGACCCTGTTGTCTCCAGATTGGCTTTTGCCTACTACACAAGAATTGTTCCAGTCCCATGGGAGTTGATCACATTAAAAAGTGATCAGGAAGCAAGGATACACTCTGAAAAAAAGAAGAGCAGAACTTGCCAGAAATGCTAAACATCTCCTTTCAGCAATTACAGGTGCTCTAACATTTTGATTTGGGGAACTGCAAATAAAGCTTGTTAAATACAACAGTAGCACAATCTCCGAGTTGTTAATTACTATGCCATTTTCCGCAAATTTCACTTAAAGAGATCCAACTGTGAAAATTAACATAGAAGCACAGAATTGCAGGGCAAGCATAGGGATATTTGGTGATACAACACCACAAGTTACTTAAGCAATAAGAATGCAACATAAGTTTTCCTTTAAAATACAGCTACTTATTTCATATCCCATACAAATATACCAGATGAACAGCGATAAGCAAGATAAGTGCTAGTGATACTGCCTTCATGTTTTTCTACTCTAACCCCTTCTCCATGATCGCACATGCTTGTAAATGAGCCAGCTACAGAAACAGCTGACATGAACATTTTTATTTGGTTCAGGATGTGGTAAACTGCTTGATCAGTTATTACACCTTAGTTTTGCAATGCCAGCTTCTCAGTAACTTAGCAGCATACTATTGAGTATTGCTTTCAGAACCTGGAAGAGGTAATTTTTGCCAGAGGATAGTATTATGACTTCATTGCTGGAAGAAAACCTTTCATTGTTTAAGTTACTGGCAGAATTTCATAGAAGAGAAGGCAGAAGATAAGCTTTCAGTAGAATTTTCCATTCAGGCACATATCCATATCTTTACCTGTCTTTGTCTTAGAAATTGCTGTTTGTCTATGATTCACCTTTCAGCTCTTATAGTTTGGACAGCTTGAAAATAATCCACCCCATTAAGGACTTAAATAATTGAAAGCCCCTAGGTGAAAAGACTTCAACCCTTTAAGATCTATACCAGATCTGTATCAGACTCAGCAAAGAATACTGGAAATAATGTAGTGAACTGTCAAGAATAGATAGCTAGTCCTCTTGGATTAAAAAAAAAAAAAAAAATCAGGATTGTTGTATCCTTAGAAAACATGTTTAATGATTCTAGAATGAAGATTCACATGAACTGGTACATCTACATGGCACAGCAAGAGCTATGCAGAAATAATAGCTTAAGGCGTCATTGTACACTACTTGATCTAGTACTTCGTAGCAGTATTAGAGCCAGCCTGGGTAACGATCTGATTTAGCTATATTTGCTCTAGTCTAGGAAACTAAGCTGGTCCTGAACGAGCACAGACACCACTACAGAAAGTGGAGTCAATGGAACAACTTTGGGAGATTTAGATGAGCTCCATGCCAGCTGCTATAAAGGAACAAGGATTTTTTTGAACTCTTAGAAGTTATGTTTTAATCCAGCAATAAAGAAGAAAATCAGCACTTGAAAATTTTATTCTGGTAACAAAAGGAAGTGGCTGAGATTAGATACCCACTAGCTAAGGCCTGACACAGATACCCTGGCAAACCATTCACCATTATATCAGTTAACATTGTTCTCCTGTTCAAGTTATTGCCAGAGAGAAATAAGATGCCAGCACCAGTACTTATGCCAAAAATTGTACATACTAAGGCTTTTGGTAACATAAAAATAAAAGAAACTTAGACCCCTGTTATGCTTCTACTAGGAATTTTTTTTCTACTGTAGTGGCTGTTAAGAAATGAATAGAAATCCCTCATCCAGTGGTAATTAATGTTGCAGATCCACGAACACACATATATTTACATCAGTACATCAGAAATGCTGAGACGTTTATTTCAACTCAGTCACACATCATCACAGATGCTCACAGAAAAGGTTTTAGGCTAGTCTTTAGTCCTAGTGATTAGCTAGGAGTAGTGTTAAGCAAGCTTTGGTACCACCTCTTAACCCTTTAATGAAATTGGAAAGCTACTTTGCACATGTTGCAGCAAAAGCAGTTCCTGCATTTTCCAGGAACTTGACTTTTGTCAACTTAATCATAGACCATATATCACATGAATACAAATTTGTTCAGGTGTTCAGTTCTGGAACAATTAAGTTTGATGAACCTGCCAGAAAAAATTAAATTCCTCTTTTCAACATTTCCCTGCCACTCCTTTAAAACATTCCCAACACCCAGGGGTAAAGTCTTACTGTCAAAAACAATGCAGCAGAACCCGCCATGCAAAAAGTTTGACCTGGAGCCAGGGTCCACCCAGGGACCCCAGGCAGGAGCAAAAGGAGATGAGGCTACAATATATGGCCACGGGGTCCATGCAGGAGATAAACTACCTACAGAATAGGGCTGAGATCCCTCCAGGAGGCAGTGCCAGAGACAGGCACTCCTATGATAAAGCTTAGGCAGGAATTGAAGGCCCCAGGCTGAGCTTAGATGAGGCTCCTGGGCACATGGGTAGGGTTACGTGTGGGTCCCTGGTGAGGCTGCTCAGGACCATTAAAGCCTGTTGGTGCCCTGAGGGCCCTGACTTTCTTGATTAGTTCTTGATGAACCAAGTTTAACTATTTACTGAAATACACAGCTTCAGTAAAAGAATCAGGCTGTAGAAGAGGTTTGCTTTTCTATCAGTAACAGCCAGAGTTCCAGAAGTACATGTGAGATTTAGGATTTACTAACATTCTAATTGCATTATCATTACAAAGATATTATTCCAACCCAAACTTCAGGCTAAATTTGACAGCTAGATGGTCTAGTTTTCAAATTTTACAGGCTATTAAATATCAGCAAAGCCCCCACCTTGAAGTGTGGGAAAGTTGATGTAAAATACATGACTGAGTGAACTGATTTCCCTAATTGCAATTGATGTAAATTGATTTAAATAAACAGCACATCATCAAAAAGGAAAACACCAGGGCAAAACCAAACATGATTAAAAAAATCCTTTTCCCCTCTGTTTATCGTTCTCAGATTTCTTTGTACAGCAATCTGCACAGACAACTGCTTGAGTCCCAACCCCTGCCTCATGCATGACAGGGCATATGTGAATTACCTATGCTGTGAGCCTGCCCTTTGCTCTCTTCCATTCTTATCCTTCCTTCCCACCAGATGTTCAGATCCCTTCCTTCTACCACCCACCCCCTGGATCTACCTAGAAGAGGCTGCTTTTCTCTTTTGGGCTTCAGCCATCAAGTTCTTTTGACAAGTGTTTGACCAGCTCCTGAAAGAAAATCTGAGTATGTTCTGTACATTTTCAGTTTACTTCTGTTGCCTAGAGTGGATTTTTGAGGACTGCAAAAAGTCACTCAATTGGATGTCAGTGTACACAAGCATTGTTGGGCAGGGTTATACAAGCACAACTAGAGAGGCATTCACAGTCTAATGTCTGCTAGTACAATTTTGGCTTTCATACATCCCTCTAGAAGAAACTCATTAAGCAACTCCAGTATATACAGACAAATTCAACACAAGTTCATGATTTCCTTTTACTTTGCTTACTTAACCCATTACATCAGGGAACATTCCAAACCATCAGTATCTACAATATGGATTCAATATAGACACAGCCAGTTTTGCAGCTTCAAGCAGCGTCACCCCTAGAGAGCCCACCGCATACCTTGAAATCTAAAACCAGACACAGTTAACCAAGGCATAAAAACCTCATAACAGGTTTCAAGCCTGACAATTTCTATAAACACATGCTGCAGCAATGACGTCACTACTACAGCTGTCAAAAATAGAAATATAAATGTATCCTTCAGAAGTGACCAGATGACACTGTAAAACTAAGATAACTCTTAATTCCAAACAATAAAAACCTCACAAACATACAATAATGTGAATTACTTTTTTATTCATGTTCTATCTCTTTGGTTTCCAACTTCTAAATCCAGTTGCTTTGTTTAGGTAAATTCATGTGGCGTTTCATTACTTAAGCTTGATCGTTCAGAATACTATTTTGTCCCATGTTCGGCATTGTCGCTAACAAATTTTTACTCAAGACATTCAGAATAACGCATATGCTGTATAGATCAGGCCCACCATTCCACTACTACTGAAGACAGGATGTATGAAAGTTTATGAGTAAGTATACCTCTTGCTGCAAGATCTCACTATAGAAGGCAAAACAGAAAAGTTACATGACAGCAGTACCTTTCTACGGTAAAAACCAGCATATAGATAGTGATTACTATTTAATCACTGACATTGGAACTCCATGGTCCACAGGAGAGCCATTAAAGGAAGAGGAATCATTATATTTCCTTTTGAGACTATTCCCAGACAGAGAGGTTAAGAAGTTGTAACAAAGCCTAAAAGAGATTATTTATTGGTTAATACCACAAATGGCAACCTGCTTGATATGTTTCTATTACAATTAACTTTACTACAACTCTTCCTCTCCCGCTTTCTCACAGGTGTTCTTATTACTTTAGTAAACAACTGCAATTTGAAATGTTGCGTTTTTCATTGCAAAATACATGTAAATGATATGAAAAAGAAATAGTTGATTTAAAGATGTCTTTCCTGTCCATTACAGAAAATTAAAACACTTCATGACGTTTTACGTGCATCTGATTCAGTATATAACACTTAATAACCCATTGTACACATTGTATCCATTTGGCAAATTGGTACAAGTGGTTAGATTTGAGAAATACAGATTTGTGCAAGTATTTGCATTTACTGTTTAACAGTTTTGGTGGCCAATTTGTTGAGCAAATATAACCAAAGCAGGTCAAATCCTTTACATGAAAAGCTTAAATTATTCCCTTCTGGGAATAGGTGTGTCAAAAATTAGTAAGCAACAACTATAGCAGAACTATCTAAAAGCTGCATTTGTTTTCCAAGATATTTTTCAACTGGCAAGAGGAGTTACCACAACCTTTTCAGTGTAATGATGACACACTGCATGTGCATCAATGCTGGTAGAGGCAAACAAAATGCATAAATCCTGCAATGGTTAGACAAAACAGAGAGTAAATTGCTAAACGCTGTCAAGACTCCAAAGGTTCCATCCACATACATTAACAAACACTCACTCAGCTAGCAATTTTTACTGTTGGAGACCTTGACATTTAGAAAATTTAGGCTGACAGTTCTAGATTTGGGGAAACTTTAAGTCTGCTTTTCATTTGCCACTTAAGTGGCAACTACGTGTCCTCTCTACTCTTGTAAATCTTACAGTAGTCTCCTGCTTCACTGAGGAAACTTTAATGAAGTTTTTCATAGATGTGGCATTCTACAACAAGTTTACAAGTTTATCCAAGGACAGGATAATTTTCTTCCCAAAGTTGACAGGTAAACTCATCTGTCTCTAACAGGAATCTTAGAGCCTAAACACTTAAAGTAAAAACAGACTTAATAGGCCCACTTGAAAAAAAAAATTAAAAAAAAAATCAAACCTTATAGGGCAAAGTAAGTGAAAGTTGATCAGTAAACAGTGTATTCACACACGCTTTAAAGTTAACTCAACTACTTCAGGACTAAATTTTTGCTTATTTGCTCCCGTCATACTAAAACTGAGTTCTTCTCCCCCTGAGGATATATCCTACGTCTTGTTGCAAAGTTATGCTCCACTTGCTAGGATTAGTTATTTATACCCGAACAACAAATGATTAGTTATATAGCATTCAGGAAGATTCATCAACTAGACAAGATAACTAATTAAATAGTTACAAGCAGAAATTTTACCTCCACAAAAATTAGAATAGAAATTGTTTAAGCTATTTACTGACTGAATGTGGCACACACCTTATGTCCCAACTGAAAGAGTACTGTCACCTGTTAGTGAAGTAGACAAAAGGAAAAATTTTAGATAAGTTACATAAACCACATTGTGACAAGACATTTTCACCAAACCCAAAGAAAATTAATATTACATTTCAACTTCTAGTGGAATAAGTCAAAGGGTCTTCCGCACAAATATGTCTTACTTACCAGAGGGAAAAATACAGCAAGGTAACAGTTTTACTTTTCACTGGAAACAAGTTACAATCCATATTCTCTAGAAAAGATCTATGAATCAGTGAAATGATCTCATCTACCACTATTTGACAACAGCTATGAGGCAGATTACTAAAGGCAACATTTTCCAGATGAAACAGTCCTCTAATTAGGCATAAAGAGTACTTTTTTTCTTCCTTTTTCAGTAAAGACTGCTGTGAGGCAAGACAATAGAAATGGCACCATCTGCTAATAATCCAATTAGAGAATTTCAAAGCAACAGCTAAAAAAGCTAGCTGTTAGTGATTTATTTTTCTAAACATATTTTTCAATTACACCACATGGAGGTCCACATGCTTTCTAATTACATTCTACTTGGAAACTACAACAATTCATGGGATAAAGGAGAAATCAGATCATGGGGTAATGCAAAACATGAGCTTTTCCCAGTTATATTTTTGTCTCCAGTTGTGACAGAATATATCTATGGCTTTACCACTTTTTCCTCATATTCCCCCATGATATGCAATAGTCAAACATGTCGCAGACATCACTTCTAGCAGATGATTCTCAGGAATGATCTAGGATACACCCTCTCTTCTCACTTGGTTTATAGTCAAAATCATTATCAGATGCACAAAGACAATGCTAACTTGCCTACTCTGACTAAATGCTCTGAAGTGTTGTATTTAGGAAGCAATTGCTGCTTATCATTTAAGATTACTTGAACGGAGATGGAAACTTGGCTAACATTGTTTAGGTAGGTCAGGTGTTTATCAATGCCAAACAACTCACTGGCTCTTGGCCTCTTGCTGAAGATAGCCAAGTTCAAGGTAGCCAAAAAAGAAACACTAATGTTTGAATATGTCTTCAGAAGATACTGACAACTCTGGGGAAAACAGTTTTATCCTGCTTACAGAGATGCACAAATTAAATTACTTGCTCAAGGCCTCATAACAAGTATATGGATGAAGAACATACAGAATTAAATACATATCCTGAAGTATTAAGGTACACTTCCTCTAATACCACAGCAACTCATTGTGTTGTATGAATAGATATGGCCAATGAATTAATACGGCCACACGTGGCACGGAACATAGAACTCCAGCAGTTGAAAGTGCCTAAGGATTAGAAACAATTTATCTTGACAAGAACTTTGCCGAACCTAGAAGTTTTAGTTCTCATTCTGCCTTCAGGTCATCCTGTATATCTTTTCACATCTGTCTCACAGCATGCTTGAAGAACCCCGTCACAGACCTATGCAGGCAGATACCAACTTCAGTAGGATACAGCTGAAAACTTTTTAGTTTCCTGAAATCAGATGATCAGTTTCTGCCCTTCAGTGAATACACTATGCTTTATTGCTAGAGGAGGACATACTGAGAGCAAGGAAAAGGGCCATCATCTCAGTTTGACACCTCCCCCCCCATCATTTGATTAACTATTTTAACAACAACTGATTCTTTTAAGAACACACATAAGATTTCATAAAATACAATGTGCTGCTTTGTATTCCTGGTACATAATAATCCATGAACATAAGCTTCATCTACATCTAAAGAAAAGATCTAAAGATCTAAAGCACAGCCAATTCTTTCTGCCTAACTTACATTCTTAGTCATCCAGTGTTGCACTCCTTTAAAGTAAGTATTCTTGAATATATTCTTATAAATACTAGACACTGTTACTCAAATAGAGAGTGAAGTTTCTCAGAAACGTGTCTAGTGCAGGAGCAGGCTGAGAAAAAATAGGTTGTGATTTATTTGAGGCTTCAGGTTTCATCCCATCATCAATCAACTGCAAACAAGCATAATTCGTAAAGTCAGCTGCATCCTGCATATTTGATTGCATACCCTATCCTTTAAAAAAAATTACAAACACAGCATATCTTATAGAAATGTCCTACATAAAATTTTATTCAAAAAAATCAGTTACATGCACCTTTTCAGGGCGGGGGGGGAGGGGGGGGGGAAGGTTTTGACTGAAAGTTGAAGATAAAGCACAGTCACTTCATACAGCAAACTACCAACAATCAAATGAAAACAAATTTTTCAAGTGAGCACTAGAGTCGGCCTGTTGAGAACAGTCTCAGTGAAGGTTATCCACATCGAAGAGAATTTCTGAAAACATCCTTTTGACTTAGAATCCATTTGAATGAATGAATAATTCAAACAGAATGTTATCTACTAGCTGTAAGTAAAAAGACCTATCAGAGGGAATTAAAACTAATGACTATGATAATAACCTAAACCACTCTTAAGTAAGGACACTAAGCCTCCGTTGCCCCATCCCACGTGCAGGTCAGCTTATACTGCAGATGCTGGTAACCAGGATTCTTCACCCACAGAATCTTGGTAGAACTTCAGTATGATGTTACAAAAAAAAGAAGAGTGAAATAATTAGATCTCGCTTTCAGTTACACCAGCTCCAAAGGAACATCACATCCAACGAGAATGTGAAGGAGCATCCTGTTTTAATCAAGAAGTTCTTCCAAGCTGTAGATATTTTGATCCGAAGGTGATTTTATGGCAAAAAAAGATCTGTTAAAAGAAGTATTTGTCTGGAAAAATTTCAATAGCTACATGTTCTCCTGTGGCCAACAGCTGCTAAGCTGTAAATCATATGTCCACCATAACTGCAGTAGGCTCAAATCTTTAATTTTAGCTCTCACTTTCCTTCCTCCAGATTAGCCTCCAGACAAAAGCAAAAAACATTAATAAAAGTCTTGGCTAATGAGCTTAACATGGTTTTATTAGGCCTTCAGAAGAAGCAACCTGCTAGCTAAACATTTTCCTACAACGTATTGAATACCTTGTAGTGGCATTATACAACCATTTGAAAAAAAAGTAGCACATGTGCATTTGAAAAATAATTTACCATGTGCACACAACAGGTTTGAGTGTTGTTGGTTTTTTTCCTTCAAAAAAAAAAAGATAGAAGAGGTGATAGCTCAGCTCTCCATGAGCTTTACATTATTTCAGGCACAGAGCAACCGTTCACTACCATTATGCATGTGTATTCTCACACATGAAAGAACCGCAAAGTGCTTGCTGGGCCCCACACTGTCAGAGGGTCAGAAAAGTTGCTTGACTGATATTGAGCTGGTGGTTTTGCTGCAAAAGAAGCCACTGATAGCCACAAGTAACCATTCCCTAAATACTTCATTTAACTTGCCAAGCCACTTAAGTGCAATGACTTGACAAAAATGTCTCAGTTTTCCTGAATTTTATAAATATAGGGCCAATACTTCATTGTATAGCAGCTCTTGAAGAGGTGACAAAGGCTGCACATGGGTCACTGTTGCAGAAGAAATACCCAAATGCCCAAATCTGTGAGGACAACAGAAAAACCTGACAGCATTTGCCACTCCTACTCCAAGAATGGACTCACTTATGTTGTTCTATAGAGAAAGCTTTCAGACTTTTTAAAACAGAAAGCTAAAATGAAACCTTTGGGGGTTGATTAATCCCCCAATGTTGCCCACTGTACAGAACCTATGAACAATACTACTTTCTTATTCACTCCCCTCTAGTACTCCTGCAGTGTGGTGGAGCACAAGTTTTGCTGCTAGCTGAAAGAACTTTTAGGATTTAAACACAGGGGGTCTTTCTTTTGTTTCTTTTTAAACTTAAGGTGCCTCATTCATGCCTGGCAATAGCTTACACCTGTGCCATATCAAACCAAAGGATATCTAACCCCATACCCTGTGTCTAACAGTAGCCAATAGCAGATGCCTGGAGTGTGTCCAATGGCACCATTCATGTAGTTAAACTAGTATAGATATTTCAAGACCGTCTTTAAATTGGTTCATTTAAAGTAGCAGCAGCACAAAGCTTGTTGCAGGCAAGATAAGATGTACCCTGAGTTTCATCACCTCCTTGCCTGACAATATACCTTCATTGAATAACATACAACAAAATATTCTGCAATTACATCCAAATATTCCTGAGTTGCTAAGTAACAAATACATTTATTCATTCAAAATCACAAGCAACCTATTTACTTCATGAGCAATCTGACCCTATGCTGCTTCCTGTTTCTTTCCTAGTCAGATGCTCTGGGCCAGAGGTTAATATACAGCTTCTTGCTCCTACCACTTGCTGAAGAAAAATCAAGGCTTATCTAGATAGCATCAATGCTACTGAGATAATATCAAGACTTGAAGCAAAATGACTTGGACTGCTTTTTCATGTACTTCTGGATGCCCTCATGAACTTGTTCCAAGTACAGTTACAGGAATTCTTAGATTCACGTTCCTTCACTCATGAAAAGGAAGGACTTATTTTCTTTTTTTATCCTATGAGTACATATACTAAATATTAAACCGTGCCCTGTGTAAAGGGTTAATACACGAGGAGTAAATTTCAAAGTGATAAAAAACAAAACTTGGGCTCAGACTATTTTTGCATGTACCTATCACTGTATTAAACTTGTCATTCCCAGCATCCCTAAGATTGAATGCTTTGATTCTCTCCCAGGATCAAAGTATAGGCAACGGTTCCAACGGGTCCTAAGATTGATTTGCTGAGATTACGGACTTCAGAGAACTTGTGTACATGCCATGGCGTGCATTCATATATAACATAAATTGGTAACCTTCATTACCTGCCATAGCAAACTTTTAAGAGTGTCCATTTCTAATACTATGTTCTGGTGCATCAAGTAGCTAATGAGGAAAAACATGAACTGGGAAAGGCAGAGAGGTCTCCTATGACATGAACTGCACAAACAAAAAGTGCTTTACAGAGTGGGCAGCTACATAAAATCAAGCTTGCATTACTTACAGCTGCAGAAGTTCTGTGAAAACTAATGCTCTCCTAGTTGAATCTGTCATTAAGAAATTCTTGAGAAACTCCAATGCTCTATCAAGTATGAACATGCTACCTTTTCTGGTTTTAGTTTCTTTAACTTGGTTACAAAGGTTAAGGCAGGACACAAGCCTGGGCTAAGCAGACTTGGATCACTGCATTTGGAGATACTTCGATCTGAACAGATATTCAAGGAAATCAGTCCAAACACAAAGAGCTGCAGACGAACCCTGTATGGATGAGAAGGTTGTGATATCCAAGCAAAGCCTCTGACTCCTCACAGAATTCTAAACTAGTCACTGTTAGATATGCAGTACAGATACTGAACATTAAAAGTAATTTTGCATTTCAAGCAGGCTGTATGAATTGAGTGACTGACTACCACTGACAGCCTTATGCCATCTGTATTCAGCTCTTCATTGTTCCTGTGGCCTTCTATTAAAAGAAAACAAAAACCAAACAAAAAATCCCTTTTGAGTAATTTATCTGTAATGGCATCACTCCTACCTACACTATAGGTGGTTTATTTACTATCACCTTAATGCAGCAACTGGGACTTTTTATCTTTTAAGGTTTTGATAGATTTCTTCACACAAAAATAGGAATTTGTCAGTTAACTGCCTTAACTTCAACAGTTAAATGGCATGATCCCAATATATAACCACTGTGAGAGGAATATCTGACCTTATCCACTGGCAATTAATAGTGAAAGAATGTCAGGGGATAACAGAGCTGGTACATACAAAAGTGGAAGTGGGTTGCTGAAGGCTCAAGCAATAAGTAAATAAGTTAGAATCAAACAAGATACACTCAATGCAGTCCTTTTTTCCACATGGCAGTCAGATAACTCGATACTATTACACTGGGCAAGATGAAAGACATCTTTAACTCAAAGTTGTATTAAAAAGTCCTGGATCACAGTAGTCCACAGTCAGTTACTGTACTTGTCTTTCTATAACCAATGGACAGAAAGGCTCCTCCAGAGACTGATTTAGAGAATGAGTGCAACTTATAAGCTGTGAATTCATAGCATAAAAATTTGTCTAAATTGGTCTCTGAAGGAGCCCATTATTTTTAGATGGAACCTGAAGAGACTAACATCCCTAATGATGCTCCTACTCTTGCATAAGAGCTTCGTTTGACAAAGCTGGTTAAATGAACAACTGCATTCTGTGCACACCCCACAAAGGTGAAGGGATTGAGCTGTAGAAATATTTGGAGTGTTTAATAGTGAAACATTGCATTCCAATCTATTTCTGAGAAAATATTGAATTAAAAAAAAAAAATCAAACAGCATCTTTATGGGATGGTTCCTTAATTCGCATCGATTCTTTACAACTCAAATGTTTGAGGTGTTGTGTGGCCGGACATTATCTGCAAGTTAGTCGAGTGCATTGTAAGACAGTGGCAGAAAAGGAAGCAATTCAGGAAGGATTTTTTAACTACTCGGCAAATGCGTCTTAATCTCGATGGTGGGAACGTCAGCGGCACAGCGGGAGCCTGCAGTCCCGGCGCGGCAGCGAGGGCGACCGGGGGCAACGGCACGGCGGGGAGACGGCCCCCCCTCGC
>NW_009193784.1:0-26211 GCF_000690835.1 Fulmarus glacialis
CGAGCTCCCCGTTCAGCCCCAGGGCGGGCAGGACCCGCTCCCCCAGCCTGGCAGAGGGGCTGCCACCTTGCATTAGCTGCATCTGGATACGGCGTGTTGTGACATGACTGTGCCTGACATGACATGTCACCTTGGGAGATAATGAGTTGGAAATTTGTGTTAATAATTGTTTTGACTGTTCCCCAGGAATGAGTGGGGGTTTTTTTCAGCAGAACGTCTTGCACCCAAAGTGGTTTTATTAGGGAATTATTATTGGTTTTTTAGATGGGAAAAATATCAGTCGTGCCAACTGGAGGTTGGGAGTCGGTACCCGGCATCCCTGCAGCCCCTCGGGATGGCCCCGGATGCCCCCGCGGTGCTCCAGGGAGGCTTTCTCCCACATCCCAGCTCCTCCCCTCCAAAACCTGCTGCCCCAGCCACTGTCACCTTCCCCACCACCAGGACCCTGATGCCGTGGCCGCTGAGCAAAGGACTTGTATCGCTGTCCGTAAGCATCCGTGGATGGGCGCAGGGTCGCTCATCTCAAGGTGTAGGGATGCTGCAGGGAGCAAACCCCTGGGTGCCTGGTGCTTGCACAGGGCGGGCGGCATACAGGGGGTTATCACCACTGAATCACAGCATTTCACTTTGCATCGCGAGGCACTTGAATCCTTAATTGGCACCAAGCACTTTTGCTTTCTCTCTACCCGCTACGGGAACCCTAGAGATTTTTCTAACGAGCAAAGCAAGCTACTGCTGGTGGATTTTTCAAGTTCTCGTAGCTTTACAAATTACATTTGCTCTAGGCAGCCATTCATAATAATCAACTTGAAACCACTGCTAGCACAAAAAATCTTTGCGTTGTCAGCAATACACCTCTTAAATACTGTACTGCCATCCGTCACAGCTCGCCGTAACTTGTAATTTGATTAAACGCGCTCCAAAACGCGGGGTTGGAAGTGCACTTGTCCGCCGTAAGTGGATTTGTGTTCCCCTCTATTAGAAGGCTGTGTGATGTGACTTAACGATGGAAAACACTCATTACGGCAGTCGCTTGTCAAACACGCTGGATCGGGGGAGTCTATTTTTGCCCAGCGCCCTTGTAAAAATGCAGTTTCTCTCCGTTTGGCTCAGACAGACAGACTCCCACCAGCCAAGGTGCCTCGCGCCTTCCCTCCCCAAAGCGGCACGGCTCCTCCTCGCAAAGGAACATCGTGATTTTGGCAGCCTTAGTCCCGTGTAGATTTGGGGGTAGGTTTTCAGAGGTGAGCAGCGCGAGGCAGAGCGACCTCTCCGCGGCGCAGGGTAGGACTCAGGACTGGGCTGGAAGGAAGATGCTCACAGCAGCTGGGGAAAAGGTAAAAACAGTTTTTCAGCATCACCAACTTGGGAAACACAGGGGCTAGCTATTTTGTTCCCAAATATATTGAGCAAGAAGGTGCCATTTTTGTGGTCAAAATATTTTAATGCGTTTTCTGCAGTTCCCCTGACCTGAGCTGAGCATCTGGCCTGAGTCCTGCTCAGGGCCTGAGAACCCATCCCGTCCTCCAGCAGTTCTGCTCCCGGGAGCTGTAAAGGGGTCTCCAGCCATCTGGACCACCTCACATGGGCAGTCCCCATCCCCAAAAGCCAGCAGATCTGGTCGCATCCCAGTTTGGCCAGGCTCTCCCAGCAAGGCAGGCAATCTTTCCCCAGGTCTAGAAACAGGTCCCTCCAGTAGCAGCCGAAACATCAATATTAAGACACTTATTCATTCCCTCCTGTGTATTTACAGTTTTACTCCTTCCACAGGAGCTGGGCAGCTTTGCCCATGGAGAGGGCGCCGGGATCGGCTTTGCTATCCCATCGCCAGCAGCTGGTTTTGAAAAACGTGAAATTCCGCCCCCCACCGAATTCCCCGTGGCTTTCCCCGGCACAGCCCTGTGCCGTCACCTGTGGGATGCTTCAAAAAAGCATTTTTCCCTCAAAATTTCCCGAGAGGGAAAGAAAATATTAAGTAAACTGAATATAAGATTATGGGAGGGATTGTTTTAAAGACTGTAAAAGAACATTAATGAGGTCTGAGCTATATAAAAAAGGCTCACATTAATGACAGAGCCCCGTCTGAAGGCTGGCAGGAGCCCGCTGTTAACAAAACATAAGAGTATCTTAAACCCACCGCTTTCACGTGGCTATTACGGCTGGAGCACGTGAAAAGCCGCGCTTAAATTCAAATAAAATATTTAAGGGGCCCTAAAAGTGGGCTGATGCTCACGAGGTTCGCACTTCAGAGCAGGGATGTTCTCAGCGGGGCTGGGTGGGTGGCAGGTCCCATTTCGTAGACCTTTTCCTAAGTCTTTTCAGCAACTCCAATATTATTTTGCAATAATGTTTAGCCTCGCAGCAGAAAATCGGGCTGTATTGGTGCGCAAGGTGTATGAAATACAACATGTGGCCTCTCACAGATTTCCCCCTCCTTGAGAAATCGGGGTGTTTGATCCAGAGTGGAATAAAAATGTGAGACACCAGCCCGTGTAGACAAAGGGAACTCCCACCCTCCAGCCGGCGGGGTGGGAGATTTGGGGTGTCCAGAGCTTTTCTCAGGTAGGGTCAACAGCATAAACCACGGGATGTTGTCCCCATTGTCACCGTCACCCGGAGCCACAGGTTGCTGGGTGGAAGCCCCAAGCACCAGGAGCATCTCTTACCTTGGGAAAAGGTCACTTTTTCTCCAACACAGAATTTAATGCAAGTCCAAAGGTAACACGATTGAAAACCATTTTAAAAACTATTATAAATTAATAGGATATGCAACAACTTCCAGCAAAGCCCGGGTTGCCACAGCTTCACCGAAGCGGCAGCTCCGTCACGGGGTATGAGGCTCAGCATGGCCCCCGTTGGTGAGGAAACTATTTCTGCTTTTTAAGATGCCACCGGAGAAGTCACTACTGAAACAAAATGGGAATTTTTCCACAGGACAGCTTTGAACTTAAAATTTTGCCCATGGCACAGAGAAGAGGACATGAGTTTCATGCTATCTTTAACATGATCTGCTATTAAGAGTGCATTAGTAGCTAATTAAATATGACACCCGAGGGCCATTACTAAGGGTCCTGAGCCCTGGGCTCAGCAAGGGGCTCCAGAAGCTCGGTCTGACCCCAGGATTGCATGAAACTGGTTGGGCAAGTGCGGATGTTGAGGCCAATTCATGATGCCACTGTGGCTTGGGATACAGACAGCCACCCACGACGTGCCGAGGGAGCTCACAGCAGCACCTCCAGCAAAAGGCCATCTGTTTATGGGACAAACGACAGACATGAAGCATCACAAGCAGTGCTCCCATCTCCCCAGTACAGCTTGCTTGCTAAGCCCTGCAGCTCCGGAGGCAGCAAGGACGATGCACTCCCTTCCTCATCTCCCCCGCACCCCCACGGAGGGCTTTTACAGGTGTTAGGCTCAGGAATGCTAAATAAAACACTAATAAAAGCAAGAAAATAACACACAGAGGACAGGCAGCATCTTTTCAAAAGAAGAACGGAGAAATGATGGCATTGTAAGAGGCTCATTTATCCCTTCTGGGTGCTGCACATCTCTTACCGGGAGCTCTAGACCCTCGCTGCATCCAACCCACCAGCCTTCCCACCACCAACACACATGGCTTTGGGTTCGGGAGGGAAAAAAAAAAAAACAACCATAAAAATGACAATTACTTGGGAAAGGCTGCAGGAAAAGCAAGCCAGAAAGTTAACCGGTTTGATTTTCCTCTTCAGACAAAAGCTAGGAGGAGTTTCTGACCACACACGCCCTGGCAGAGCCGCCTCAGCCCCTAAATATCCGGAGGTTGCTGCTGCCAGGGCGGCGCGGGGTCCCCCCTCTCCGGGGGACCACACTCCAGAGCTGCCTGGTCAGGTTTTCCTGGGAAAATCGATCCTCCCTTCCCAAAAAAAACTCGGGGAAAACATCAGTTTACGACAGCGAAATATGTTATTTCTGCAGCGTTGAAGCCCATTTCAGCTTGACTTCTGAATTTACTTTTGTATAGCCTCTTCTGTTGTTAAGTACAGCGCATATGCCTTAATTAAATAAACTATAGCTCTTGCAGCAATATTTTATCAGGGAAACCCAAACAATTTCTTCTGACATCATTTAACTACTTCTTCTTTCTTTCGCTTTTCCTTGTCAAAATATTCATCCAAACTGGCACGTTCTCACAGAGTATTTAGATTTTTGCAGACATTTTTACAACCTATTTGCATTTTTATGGAAAACTCTTCCATCTGTTTATTTCCCTTCTGCAAGCGGCTGCGATGACTCGCAGCAGAGAGATCGGCAAAAGCCTGACGGCGCCGGAAAAGAGCCCGGCCGACGGCAACGTGGCTTTCCCCAGGCTCACTCCTCGTGCTTTCCCCTGGAAGTTATTTTCTTATCTGCTCAGAGATCCCGCCTGTGAAAATAAATCATCCAAGACGCCCGTTCTCTGCGGGCCTCAGCGACTAAAACTTGGCAAATTATTTGCAAAGCTCGAAACAAAACCCTCGCTGACAAAGGCGCTTTCAAAACCTGAGCCACAGATGCAGCCCAGTGTAAACCGCACATTTTTCAGGAACATTGTGAATATTTGCATATAACATGGGTTACTTTGACAAGCAGAGCCACCTTTTTCCCTTTTGATATGTAGAAAATAATATGTTCTTAAGGGGGGAATGAAAGCAGGGCTTCAGCGCCCCGCTCCCCACCTGCGACTTGGCCAGGCTCTGAGCCTGTTGCTGGTTCCTTAGAGAAGATAAACTTCTTGAGGCTATTTCTGACCTTTTCTGTACATTTATGTAGGGCCAAGCAGGGAGTAATTCAACCTCCATTATGTGGCTGGTGTTACTTTAATGCATAGATACTATAGTGATATTATTTGTATTATATTATCTTTATTATATTATTACCTCTGTATTATTTGTATTATATTATCTGTATTCTTTGCAGAGTAAGAGCTGAGGAAGGGGACGTATCCCCAAACAAGATTTATCTCCCTGGGACGTCGATGTTTACGACGCCTTCCAACCGTGTGAACTTTTACACCCCGTTGCACAGTAAAATGCACTTTTAGAAGCAGCGTGTGATAAATTCCTTCTCTGGGCAGCTCCCTGGCCAAACGAAGCATTTGCTGGAATTGCTGCACGCTGCCAGTGTTTCACAACCCAGCTCTGAAAGATGGCTTATCCCCAGAACCAGGAAAATCTGCAATAATTAATGCTAATAATATAAAAAACCGAGCGCATTATTCAGTTTAAGAGGTAGATGACAACCAACGTGCCAAATGATGTGAAACACACCGGCGATTAAACCTGATGCAAAGCTCCAGCACCCGCACGGTTCCCTCCAGCGCTTCGTAGAGGTTTTTGTACTGGTTTTGGTGGCAGGGGGGTCAGGCTGGGTGCTGCCGGGTGCCGGCTTTGTGCCTGCAAGTGCCCAGACACCCCTGGCTCAAACAGCCCCCCTGGCTCAAACAGCCCCCCTGCCCGGGGTGTCCGCAGGGGAAATCAGATCACTGGAACCCAGGCAGAGGGAGGTGAGGAAATAATTGGAATTGGACGTTAGGAAAAATGTCTTTACTGAAAGAGTGGTCAGGCCTTGGAACAGGCTGCCCAGGGAAGTGGTGGAGTCACCATCCCTGGAGGTATTTAATAGACGTGTAGATGAGGCGCTTAGGGACATGGTTTAGTGGGCATGGTGGTGTTGGGTTAACGGTTGGACTCGATGATCTTAGAGGTCTTTTCCAACCTTAATGATTCTATGATTCTATGATTCTATAAGTAGTGCGAGGCTTGCTGCGTGCACGTGGAAGATACTGAGAGCGGGGCTGGGCAAAGGACCCCCTCCCCAGTCCCCATTTTCCCCAGCATCGGGCTGTGGTGGAGCGGGACGGGCCAGCAAAGCCCCCGGGGAGCACAGACTTCCTCCGCACTGACATGTGCCTGCAGGGCAATTGCGAGTTAATAATCTTTTCCTGAACCACTTTATACTTAACATTTTTTTTTTCCTCTGGCATTGTTCCTTCTTTCCCAAAGGAAATGTCCTAGCCCTTGTTGCTCGTGCATATGGAAAGGGGTCAGCACGAACGATGCTATCACGCGGTGTGGTTCTCAGCCCTAACTCACTGCAGATGAAAGGAGCAACGCCACATCTGGGCGATTAAACATCTATATCTGCATTGAAATCACATGTGAGGCAGAGTTAAGTGGAAGTCCTGAATAGTCGCTTGCAAGAGCTAACCCAAAAAAAAAGCACAAAAATACATTGTCAGGCGCATCTCTCTTCTCTGGGCTTTGCAGAGCGACTCGGACAAACACAAGCATCGTGCTGGAGACCCACCTTAGCGTGGTCAGACCTGCTGTTGGCCTGGGAGACGGTTATTTACAAACTTGTTTTCTTCATCTGGGAGTTTTCAGGTACTTTATTGCAGCAAAAAGCTAATGTTTATACATTAAGAGATTAAATAAATCCTGCAGTGTCGTAGTTTGTTTACAGTTATCTTTTTACACCAGCCATTTCTATATCCATGGGTTCACCCTTTCCATTTGCTCACCCCTCCAGCCTGGCAGCATCCGCTGAACGGGAGGTGCTGCTGGCCCACCACGATTTATTTTTTGAGTATTCAAAGCTGATACAACCACTGGTTTTCACCTCATGGAGAGGCTGGCATGCCCGGCTGAGTCCCCCCAGGGCCATCCCAGTGTCCCACACATGGCCATGGGCCATCACCAGCTTGCAGCCAGCCCCAGCTCGGTTTGAAACACGGCGATTTTGATTTCAGTGGCTGCTTCCCGGCCATGACCGAGCACCAGGCACCCCCAGCCCAGGGGGTTTGCACCCAAACAGGAGCCGCCACACGGCATCAGGGCCACCAGCAGTCTCCGATGCTAGATGCTACAAAAAAAGGAGAGGGGGATGGCCCCTGCGCCGTCCCCACGGCTCCTGGGAGGGCTGTGGGCATTGCCAGGCACACGCGTCCCCAGTGCCACCCTGAGCTGCGCTCACACCTCTGTCCCCACGGCACGGAGAGGACAGCTTGGTGGCTTGTGTCCCCTCTGCGCGGGATGTCCCGTGCCTGGGAAGTCTCTCCTGGGAGCCGTGGGACATGGCTCAGCCACCAACAGCCCTTAGCACTGCTGCACTGGCAGCATCCTTTAACACACGGGCTTAACGCAAACAGCTGCTGAAAGGGCATTTAACGACATTCCTTTACGAGAAGAAAATTACCTTTGCAATATATTTAGGGTCTGGGCTTTGCTTGGAGCTGGACCATGAGATCTGGCTGTGGTCCGTGCCCACACACCGAACCTGCCAGGCAGGGCTCGCCCCACGCGCGATGCAGGATGTGCTCCCGTCTCAGGCTGGAGCCGCAGGTGATATTTGGTGAAAAGACTTGGGCTTACGAGCACAGATCAGAGCTATCGACATGCCTCCACGTGCATGGACACGGCCCCTATGGCTGCGCTGCACGGCTGCAACGCACCGACATTGGTTTGGCTCCCTTGCACAGCCAGGTATTCTCCTACGTGCTGAAATAACCTAAAAAAGCCTCAAGTACTTCTTCATTCCCACTTGTAACCATTTGCACGATGACAGTCGTCAGATAATAAAGACCACGGCCCAAACGCTGCTCTCAGAAAAGGCACGGCAGCTCCCGCTGAGAGCAATTCAAACCGCAGGTTTGTCTTCATGTGAGCCCGGGCGACTGAGAGTCATTTGGAAAAGATAATCAAAAATCATCGTATAAAATCGTGGATGTAATTTGTAGGAAAGAATCCGTTTTGGCTTACCCCTAATTTCACATGATCAGGCAAGAGTAGACATACATCCTATTTACGGCTTCTAGGAAATTTCTACTTGCCCAATTCATGTTAAACATATGGACTTCATTTTCTCTCGCACCTGGCCATATATATTTGTTATGAAAGGTTCATGACTCTCTGGGTTATGTGACCTATTCCCAAGACGATTAGAGTTAAATGTGTTTCCTGCTCTCCCAAATTCCATATAAACCGAATAAACCAATCCATAGATCCCCGGTGTAATATCCTGAGCCTACAAATACACACACACAATAAGTCAGGGAGGAGGGAAAATCATATCGCTGCTTTCCATTAACTAGCAGCTGCAAGGGGAAGGTAATGAGAAAAAGAAAAACCCTGGTAATTCAGGGAACAATACAGACAGATATTTGAATTTTGTCTCCCTTAGCTGCACTCAATGAAAGCATTAAAATGTATTTATGCATCTCTCCCTATTACCCAGGTATCGCCCCGTTTGTCCTAACGCTCGGAGCAAGCTCTGCTGTGCCAGCCAGACAGACAGCCCGGGATATCTGCCGGGACGGACACCTTCAGGTCAATGCCAATGTCACTCCCCATCGACGCCTGGGCTCTGACGATGAAAGTCACGCTCAAGCGCTAAAACTGGCTTTCAGGCCCTAAAATTGACTTTCAGGCCCCAAAACTGGCTTTCAGGCCCCAGGGGAGACACTTCTCCGACCTCAGAGCTGGTGGGACTGCGCTGTGCGGCAAAGGGAGATGCTTTTAGAGCATCAACAAATGGTGACGATGCTCTCGAGCACGCCAAAATGCATCGGGGTGTCCAGGCATAATTTCATTGCATACATAATAGTATATCAATGATGATGATGATGGTGATGGTAATAGAAGAAGAGATAATTTTTCAGCTATAGTGGCAATGGCATAAAGGGCCCAAGCAGAGCTGGTGACCCTGATCGCTGCCGCTCCTGGGCCATACGGTGACAGCAGTGATGCTGAAAGCAGCAGAGCAGCAACCGACTCCTTCCCCCAGAGACCTCTTTGGCTCAGGCCATGACCCAAGAGTGATTCTTTTAGCCCACAATACCAAATTTATGCAATTGCTGATGTTTTTAAAATTGAGGGCTGTCCTGCTTTCGGCTGGGATAGAGTTAAATTTCTTCCTAGTGCTGTGTTTTGGATTTAGTATGAGGAGAATGTTGATAACACACTGAGGTTTTCAGTTGTTGCTAAGTACCCTGCTAGTCAAGGACTAGCTTAAAAAAAAAACCACAAGTGTTGGGAGGGAGCACAGCCAGGACAGCTAGCCCAGCTGGCCAATGGGGTATTCCATACCGTGTGATGTCATGCTCAGTATAGGAATTGTAGGCATGTTCCAGGAAGTAGCGATCGCTACCTGGTTATCGGTCAGCACGGGTGGTGAGCAATTGCATTGTGCATCACTCATTTTGTATATTCTATCATTATCATTATTATTTCCCCTTTTCTGTTCTATTAAACTGTCTTGATCTCAATCCACGAGTTTTTCTCACTCTTACCCTTCCGATTCTCTCCCTGTCCCACTGGGGGCTGGGAGGGGGAGTGAGCGAGCGGCTGCCTGGGGGTTGGCTGCCTGTCAGGTTGAACCCCGACAAGGGCATTGAGATCTATTTGTTCTTATATACCGCAAATGGAGAAGAAAATGAAGACTCGTTGGCCTGGGGAATGCGGTGGTCTGTGCAGGTCCCACTCACAGAGAGCGCTTCGTGGTGGCCACCTCTGCCCTGGGCTGAGCCAACGGCTGTGGCCTCGGCACAGCGCTGAGCAGAAACCCAGTTGGGGCTGACAAAACCATTTTGTTTGGCCAGATCTCGCTATGCGTGTTCGAAACGGCTTATTCGTGCGCGCATGCAATGCTTGGGAATGACTTTGGGGGTTTGGAAATCAAATCAAAACTCTTGGTGAGGTTGCTTCAGCGTGGGATGTCACCCCAATCAAGGTTATTATGGCAGTGGTACTGCAGGCTGAGAGGGCATCGGGAAAGGATGCGGATAACTGCACCCTCCGTGCTGTGCGCGTCCTGCGGTTTCAGAGATGAGATGGTCCGTGCAGCACGTCGCATCCCGATGGCCCTGGCTGGGGATCCAGGGGCTGGGAAGTAAAGTCGGCTCCTCTTGCAAGCAGCAGCTGGCATTTATGGCTGTGGTCTATATGTCCCATAAGTACAGCGCTCTGCTTTTCATCCCAGCTGCTATCCCCAGCCCTCCTTAAGGCACGCTGCCCCTAGTCTGCTGATCCCAAGTCATATGGGGACAAAAATCAACCCCAATAAAGAAAACGTGGCCTTAGGGAAGGAGGAAAGAACGGGGATCAGCCCAGCACTGCAAACCCACCCCTCCTTTCCCTTGCGAGATTTTTCCCTTCGAGGAACTGAAACGAGAGCCGGAGGTTGTGCAACGACTCAGTGCTGATGTAGCGGTAACAAACACCAAGTGAATCGCTTCCAAAAGAGTTTAGTTGGATGTCATTATTTCCTGTTGGTAGACAGAAGGAGAGTGGGAAAAACTCCTGTTTCGGGAGCCAAGCGCTGCAGAGGAGAGCGATTAGCAGATGGCATGGAAATTAGCTCATTATTATTAATTTGCCAGGCCTTTACCAGTTCATGAATTGCCCTTTGAAAGTTGAAAAGCGGCGTGTGCATATGTACAAAAGAGGGCTTCTTCTGGCAAATCATCTAATTAATAGCTCTGCCACCCACAGCATGAATGGAAGCCGTCCCCACCTGCCTCGGCACGGCCCTGCGCCCCGATTTGGGGGCGAGGCGGCGCCGGCCCCAGCTGGGATAATGCAGCCCCTGTTGCAGGATGCTGCTCAATAGGAAACCTCCGCGAGTGGTGCTTATTAATGTGCTAATGTTTTGTTTGGAGAAGTTAATGCTGAAAAAGATCTTTTTTTTTTTTTTTTCCAGGGGGGGTCTGTGAAGGCGGTCGAACTGGCTGTTTAACAGTATTGCATAGATAACTCTGTTGAAAAATTAATTTAAGACAAACCATACTTCAGTACACTAAAACCTCTCCTCCATCTTCTTTAAAATTGGATTTAGTTTTGCCTAGACTGTGCTTCCCATCGGGATGTCCGCATCCTTTTATTTCTTTCCAGAACGTCACTGCCCTGTGGAGCCAAGAGGAGAACCTGGGCTGGTGAAGCCAAGTCTGAACATTTAAATTTATAGTGAATACATTACCTCGAGTTGGAGCTGCAATTTGACTTTTCTCCCAGCTCCTCTGTATAAAAGCTGCTGTAAATCACAGGACAAATAACAACGACAACAAATCATAGATTTGTAGGTTTTAAAGGGACATCAAAAGCTTGGCTGGTTTCTGCATGGGACCAGGTCATGTAAAAACCGTCCCCCTGCAGCTCTGCAAGCGGAGGCAGCGAGGCCGCGGAATTCGGTCCATTTTTCCATCCTTACCAGGAGCCTTAAGCAGTAAGACAACACCATTTGAAAATTAACACCCCCCCGGCCGTGCACACCACGTACACAGGCCTGATTGCTGCCGATTAAAGCCACCGGCGGCGGAGATCCCACATAGGGCTGCTTTCCAGAGGGAGGAAAGCAATAGTTGTCATCAGCAAGAGTGGCAGCCACTGGGGGGGCTGTAAGTGACACAGTCGCTGTCGTTGTCACGTTAAAACCGCAGCCTCATAGCTAGCGACAGGGCTAATTGCCTGAGCACATCGCCGCGTGTCAAAACTCCTAATTGATTTCCTCCTCATTAACGCTGCCATGCCGCTCCGGGGCTGTATTTCAGCACGCGCGCGCACGCCGCGCTCCAGCTCTGCCCGGGGTAAAACACTCCAAAGTCTGTGCGTGTAAACCCAGCGAAATGAGTCACGGAAAGCTAATTAGAAAGCTCACGTAAATATACTGTCGAAGCATAACACGCCTTGGTTCAACTCATCGGTTACCCTGGGTGCTGCAGTAGTTATTGCCTTCCTTTGGGGTTTAGATGCCACTCCGTGGAGTTACGACCACGTGCCCATGTTTGCTGCTGGAGCATCTTGGATGCGGACCAGCATCACTCCTCCGCAGTTCACCAAGGAGCAGAGAAATTTTCGGTCCAGGTCGCAGCGGAGGGCACGCTCCCTTCGGCACCCGGCGCTGGAGGATACACAGGAAAAGTCTTCGGCTTTAAGGATTTATGCATATGGACGAAGGAACTGGCATCCTCTGTTAGCGTGGCCATTTGGTACCCTCCAATTAGCCAACATGGCATTTGATCGCTTTGATTTGGAAACGTGCCTGGAGTCCTTAGAAAAAGCTGCCTATCAGCGAAGGATCGCTGCAGCCTGATGGGGACGGGGGGCTGAACGGTTACATGTCATTCTCCAGACGGAAATCCTCAGAGAAACTACAATGCGCTTTGTAATTAGAGTTAATTAACACTTTTGCAAATTGGTCTTTATTTAAGACCAGCTGCCGAGGAAAAAAGTCTATAAGCCCATAAAATATTAATTAGCACAAGTGTCTCGTCTGCTACCACCGGTCTCTGCGCGGATGGGCGTTCGGCGAAGGCAGCTTTGTCTCCCTGGATAAAGAGCTAAAGAGCAAGACCTTGAAATAAATAAATGCCGGATTTCGACCCTTCATCACAGAGCCCCGGCACGCACGAGCCGCAGGTACAGCGAAAAAGCCTTGTGCCCTGCAAATGTAACCCAGCGCTTTGGAAAAGCAGTGTAATAAACTTGTAAGTACTAGAGATCGGTAGGAATAAAAGGCAAGGTTTAATGCCCCCCGTGCTGTGGGAGAGCGCAGTGTCGAATGATGCTGACTCTGGTCCCATTCCTGAGGAGTTTTTTCCTTTTAGCTTTTCCGCAAGGTGTGACTTACATGGGACCCTGGATGTTGAGGAGGAAGGGTAAATCACAGACTACGAGGCAGACTTTTTGTTAAGGTGTCCTGTCTACGCACCCTGGGAAAGCTGGAGGATACCTAGATTAGATATTCCTTCTCTCCAGCTATAAATTCAGGTTATTCACAAATTTGTAGAATAATGCAATGCGGCAACGATGGAGGTTTCTGCAGCAAAGCCCCACTTTCCCTGCAGCAACCCCCTTGCCCTGGGAGTTTCCCTACTTGTTTCTCTCTGTTGTGTTGTCTATAAAAACCTACCTGAGAACTTCATGACAAATATTATTTAAAACAAGGATTTTTTTGCCCAAACTCGCTGCTTTCATGCTTGTGGGATTTTGTGCTGAGGCCGCAGCCGGGCCGGTTCCTGTGCGGCTCCGCTCTGCTCTGACTGAATGAGGTCATGGGCTTCTCCGGGCTATAATGATCTTAAAATTATGTGACAGAAACAAATAGGAAATACTTAAAGTTAAGGCTCTGCAAGTACTTTTATTCAACATAGAGGTAGGACCGCTTGGAGTTTATATCTGCTTGCTAAAATCCCTTTAAGAAGCTCGGCTAGGGATAAGAAAATGTGTAAAAACTGTTCTTTGCTCCCTTTCGCGTGGGGTCTGTACCTGGTGCACACTCGCTGCTGCTGCTCTCAGAAAATGTCGTTCAGAAGAAGGTACGAAACCAGCCTGGAGTCTGCAGAAGGAAAAAACAATGCAGAAACAAATAGCTGCAGGGAAGGCAAAATGAAATGTGAAAAAAAATCTGCAATTTCAATGGAAATGTTCAAACCGGCTTTCCAGTGAATTCCCTTGCAAATATGTCAACTCCTTAACTGTGTGGAGGCCATTAACCATTCCAAAAGCTTGATTCAGTGAATAGTTTCAGCAAGGAAACAATTTCTTGGTAAAAGCAAAGGCATTTAATTCCAGGATGGTTTAAAGGATGGAGGTTGCTTGCGTTGTAGTTATATTTGGTTTTTAACGTAAAGTCAGAAAAGGTTTTAGAGGATTAAACCCATGCTAAGCTGAAACAAACCATTCCAGATCAATACCAACACGGGTTTTTTTCTTTTCTTTTTTTCTTGCCTGATAGTTTCCCAAACACTCAGCCATTTTCTTTCATTCTGCCCCAAAAAAAGCAACTATGAGGCATGGAAATGCAAAATATGAAATATGAAAGGTGAGATGTGAGATGTGGAATATGAGCTGTTCCGTCGTTTGCAGCGATGTTAACCCGCGGGTCTGCCATCTCCTGGCATCGCTGCGCTGGGGCTCTGCTTTCCACCGTGAGCTGCTCAACGAAGACCTCCGTGTCCCACGCTCCTATCTTACCATCCGTTACAAATTCACTTTCTGCAGAATATTTTGTTTCAGGATCCCAGGGTGTTGTTCAGCAGAAGACAGGAGTGGAGACAGTCCGGGGCAAGTGGGGACCTCCTGGACACCTGTGTAAAGTTGGATGGGTCAATGGAAAATGAAGAGAAGAGGTGCTGAACGTTGCAGTCACCCCCCTTGAGAATGATAGTTCATCACCTTGAGAAAGCCAATGAAGCACAAGGAGTTTAGGGCATGCACTGGTATATTTGGGAAGGTGCTTGAAACTGATAAATGGGAGAATGTGGTGTCTCATGGACCAGGAAATCTCTCGTGGTCAGCGGTGGCCGCACCAGAGGAGTCACCAGCTGCAACGTTCTCCAAGCACCTTCAGGAGCCCAGACCCCCTCAGGAGCTGTCTGGTCCCAGGAGGAAGAGATCCAGGTCCTCCCAGGACACGGCTCTGCCGTGCCTGGCAGAGCGAACCTCCCCAGCGGCTCTCACAAGCATCGCGTTCCCCTCGGCAGATGACATGATCCGAAGCGACGGCTGTAGTAACGCGGGCTCGACCGGCGAGGTTCGTGCCAGGTGAGACAGAAGAGGAGACGCCGGCGCGTACCCCAGGAAGGTGTTGGATGCGGCGGGGACGGCGCTTGCGTTTCTACAAGGCACAGCGGAATGTCAGAAAGGCTCCTGCACAAATTAATGTGATGAGAAAAGTGCATTACAGGTCCATTACCGCTCCCCACAAAAGAGAAAACATTGGATGCAGTGAATGACAGCACTGGAAAGTCCAATGTCTGCGTTTTCAGAGGGTGAAATTCAAGCCTGAGCTATGGCAGTACCCCATCCAGACAGAGACGGCGTGTACCCCGTTCCCATCTGTATGGCTGGGGGGCTGGCTCTATAATCTCAAGGAAAAAAAGACTTCCAAAGATTTAAAGAGGCTTTGGATCAGGCTTTGAATGCCTTTTCATTTTACTTTATTCATATATCAAATAGAGCTCTCTGGTCTGAATAATTGCATTTTACCTGCTGAAAACATGGTCTGAAAACATAACAATACTTTATTTCTTCTGATGGCACATAAAGCATAAACATTAGGTTTTCTAAAAATAAAAAAAAAGCCTCATTTTTCTCTTTAAATATAATTTACAATAGGAAACATTAACTCATAAATCATAGGCACAAATTCAGATAGAATTGAAACCCTAAGCTCAGCAGCAGGCAAATTACACCCAGACCACTCCATCACCAACCGCTCCTTCCAAGGGCATTATTGCAAATATGTTCCTCATAAGGTGAGTTAATAAAAAAAAAAGAAAAGCAAAGAAAAAGCCCGAGAGCCGAGTGGGAGGAGACCCCCAGCACCCCAGCAAAGTCAGGCGAAGTCCCTGCGACGAAGGGAGGGCTGGATTCAGCTTGCCTCTCCTTGCCTGGCCTCTTTGCCATGGGATGGTGGTCCAAGTTCACGAGCTGGGGTAGCAAATCCCCCGCTCCCCTGGCTGCCATCACGGCTGCTCAACCCATTCCTCTCCCCAGCTTTGCCTGAAAGCCGCTGGCACCGTTAGTGGTCATGAACACCCATTTAATAAATTCCTATTAATTCCTTTACACCTCTGAAGTCGCTAGCTCTTCAAACGTCGTAATCCCGTGGGTAGGCGTCTGTCCCGCTCTTCACCTGCAGCTCATGCGACGGGGCCTCGGACCCGCTCGGGGACATGGGTGGCCCTGCAATCCTCCAAGGAATCCACCCCAGCGGCACCCACCCGTCACACGCCCAGTCGCTTGGTAGCTCGGTGCAAAACCAGTGACAAATCATACAATTACGTATATTTTCCTTCTGTGTTTGTGTGAGGGCCTTCAAAACATGGTTTTGAGGAGAAAAAAGAGGAAAGCGCCAATATTTAGCACCTCTAAAGTAGCTATTGGCACTTACAGCCATGCAGACCCCGTCCCGAGCAGCACAGTGCTGCATGGACGCGGCAGCAGCTCTGCAGTGGCAGCCTCCGGCTCTCCTTCGGTTCAGGAAAGGAGCCTCAGAAATAAGGATTTAACAGCTTTACTAAGTACCTGCTTCCTCTCAAATGTAATATCTCCCTTTAGGTCTTCATCTCCCAGCAAGTATTTAATAGCTGGTCTTTATCAGGTGGAGCATCTCTGGCTGACGCTCCGACCATCCAGCTCCTTTCTGCTCAAAAACTACTGTTTTCAGATACAGAATAATTACGTGCGTGAGGTTTTTTTCCCTTTAAATCTTGCAATGTGACTAATCCAGCGAAGAGGGATGTATCTCAGAGGATGTGTCAGCTGCGGAAACAAAAACCAGATGTGGTTCGCAGAGGGTGAAGGGGAACCTTGAAATACTTTCTGCTTGTTCAACACCCAGCTGCACCCTGCACCCAGCCCCGCCACCCAAAGCTGTGGGCGGGCAAAAGTTGACGGGTTTGGGAATATCTTTACAGCCCCAAGACTGCTAAATACCTCCTAGCTGGAAGTGTGAGATACCCGAGGTTTTGCCAAACAAGGCTTATAAAGTGCATTGCATATTCCCCATTTCCTTTTCTTTGCATTTTCGGCAGTATTTAGGGCCTCCGGGGCAGGGGTTCCCCTTCCCAGTATAGGCGGCGGTTCTGCACTGGGGAAGGAAGATATTTCTGGTTATTTGTAGTTTCTGTATGTTTGTGTTGCTAGGATGGATGGCGTTGCTGGTACGTGATGCGGGGAGCTGGGCATCCCTCGCCCAGCCTGACACGGGGAAAAGGCTGCTGCAACACACAGCCCTGGCACGGCCTCGCGGCTCACGAACGACATAAAAAAGCCTCATTAAAGCCATGAAAAACTCCGAGCACAGAAAGGAGGAATGTCCCCATCATGCTAACAATGTTTTCCTTCTGGCCGGCAGCAGACATGTGCTGCGTTTACTTTGGGGCTGTAAAGCACGGCTTGCCGTGGCCGTCGGGGAGGGGGATTTACAGCAGGAGTGCCCTTCCCCTCCGCACTTACAGCAAATAACAACCATATGGATTATTTTGTTTTAATGCCCTGCTCTGTTACACCCACACACAGGCATCAATAATGCAGCTGTGTAATGCGTGCAGCACATGCTATAGATTGCTTATAGGCCAAATACTATAGATGGTTTATACGCCAGCCATGGTTATTTCTGAACCCTACCTCGATGAGTAAATGGAGGGTGTTTCCGAGGGCTGAGCACCCAGCGCTCAAGTGGGCTCAGAAACACGAGCCCGTTGCTGCCACTTTTGCCATCTATAAAAAGTCTGATGCGTATGACGCGGCGCGTGCGGAGGTTAGGGGTTTTTTTTCCCCAAAAGAAAGGTGAAATGAGGTGGTTAGGTGAAGAGGGTGCAAGTGTATGCTGGTACTGAATTGGGATCATGGAGAGCAAAGCCAGGTAAAGCCTGTCGGAAAAGAAATGCTGCAGAACAGCAGGAAGTTACTTTGGTTTTACAGCAAGAAACCCCTTGCAGACACACTGAGATGCGGATAGCGGGGATAAAAAAAATGCCGGGATGGGTGCGTGGCTGATGAGATCTCAGCCAAATCTGGTGACGGTTTGTGTGATGCTTGACAGTATCATAACCAGGGAGGGTTTAAATGGGAATTTCATCAAAGATAGGGCTACGAGAGAGCAAGCAGCCGCGGCCGGTACGGCAGCGGGTGTGCTCAGTGTGATGAACTTGGTCCGTTTGCCCACGCCACGGGGAAACCCAATTCACTGAGTTTGAGAATAAGTGCGGACAAGTGAAGGAGAGAAGAAAGGAGATGGTGGGAGCGATAGATAAATGAGTGAGCAACCTCTGCTCAGTTGGTGACCGAAGCCACTGGAGAGACGTTCATTGGCACTACAATGGATCTGCTTCACCTTAGAATCATAAAATCATAGAATCATTAAGGTTGGAAAAGACCTCTAAGATCATCGAGTCCAACCATCAACCCAACCCCACCATGCCCACTAAACCACGTCCCTAAGCGCCTCATCTACACGTCTTTTAAATTCTTCCAGGGATGGTGACTCCACCACTTCCCTGGGAAGTTTTAATCACTCCACATGCAGAGGTCCAAGGCTTGCAATAACTTCAGCTTGGCCACGTGCGGAGCCATCTCCATCCCCTGGAAGTTCGTGAGACGTCAGTCGCCCCGTCGGGAGCCTGCAAGCAGCCAGCGGGCAGTTCCTGGGCACATTTATTAGACCCGAGACAAAACCTGCTCGTCCCATTTTTACTGCAATGATTGATGATAATGGGGGCAAAACTGTCACCCCACAATAAAAACAACTCCTGAGGCAAACAGAATCTTGCAAGGCTGTGCACATCTTGAGGATCGGCCAAAATCGCATTATAACATTAAACATTGCATTAGACGAGCTGAATTAGATCAGACTAAACAGAAAGGATCTTAGGAGAGTTTCTCCTCCAGGTCTTCCAGCACAGCTTGTTTCCTGCCTGATGGTGTTTTAGGCCCCAATCCTTTACACTTGTGCATGAAGCTGGACTTCGAATACCCATTGCAAGGATATGCCACAGCAACGAAGAAATCCAGCGTATTTTAATGCCGAGACAGAAGTCTTTCACAAACCTTTGCTTCAGCGCTCAGCGTGAACTTTTGCAGAAGCCACGGCGGTGACGACTGCATCAGTGACGATTGCATCGTCACCGCCCCTGCAACAGCAGCCATCATTTGTGCTTGCAGCTAACAGCTTCAAATCCTCCCTCTCAAATGTTAATGACTTTGTCTCTCCCTCGCTTAGCAAACTTGCCAGGAACGGGCACTGAAATTATTCATTGTGCAGCTGCTAAAATTGGCTCATGGGCTCGATAACGAGCAAAAGGGCTGAACCGTTTGCCGTCGCACTGGACAGAAGAGGCAGCACTACAGGAATAAGCCATCTTTGCACTGGTTTGTCTCCCCAAATCACACACCGATCTGTATTTGGGGTTGCCATCTTTGCTGTCACCACCGTACGTCTGGACCCGATTAATCCCATTTTCCTAACGCTGCTGGGCTGAGGCTCACTCAGGACGGACCCTCCAACAAGGGATGAGGACGGGGAGCCCAGGGTGGCTCTTTCCCTACAGGAATAAGCCATCTTTGCACTGGTTTGTCTCCCCAAATCACACACCGATCTGTATTTGGGGTTGCCATCTTTGCTGTCACCACCGTACGTCTGGACCCGATTAATCCCATTTTCCTAACGCTGCTGGGCTGAGGCTCACTCAGGACGGACCCTCCAACAAGGGATGAGGACGGGGAGCCCAGGGTGGCTCTTTCCCCCCCCTCCCATCCTGCTGGCTCACCTCCCCGCCATGTGATGCTCCAAAAGCAGCAGCAGAAAGTGTGAAAAATGACATTACGGAAAGCCATTGCTGACCATCAAACCGCTGGTTTGCAGGAGCCTTCCCTGCCTCACAAACATTGCTTCTTTCTCCTTGCTGCCTTCTGTTGCCCCCAAAAAGGAAACCCAGACGTTGCTATGGGACAAAGGCAGTACTGCATCCAGAATGGACTACCAAAACACAGCTCTCAAAGTGCAAAATAACCCACCGGGCCGCTTCCGAAGAGCATACAAGACTTTTGCACCCCACAAAAGCTCTTTATGGCTGCAGACAAGAGTTGGCATTGCTGCTAGCTGGCAGAAAACCAAACCAGAAACAGCCGGTGCTGTTTGCCAGGCTGATGAGCACGGTCATGTCCTTCCTCCTGCCCAGGCTGGGCCTGCCCTGCCATCCGCTTGTCCACACCATTTGTCATTTGGATGAAATAAATGTAGTAATGACAAATGCTCGTGCTTTTCCAGCGGCTAGCTTTCAGCCAGGCTGTGGTCCTCCCTGCATCCATCATGCGACACAGAGCTTCGGCGTCTTGGGAGTAGGTATTGCCCTGGGAGTAAAAGGCATTTCTTTTCCCTCCGCCCGTCTCTTCGGTGCCTTCGCCCTCGTGCTCTTGTTGCTCTCCACCAGCCCTTCCCTCTCCCTCCCCTTCTCCGACCTCTCCTCCTGCCGCCCCGAGCCCCCGCACCTTACCATGTGCGGAGCAGAGCTGCGGCTGGTGGGCGGGTGGGAAATTGGTCTGGCTGTTGTCCAAAAAGCATCTCTGTAGCATCGCTTCTCCTCCCTCCTTGGTTGTAAGAAACAAAATCAGAATCTCAACATCCTCGTGAGCCAACGCTTCCAGCCGTGTTTTGCTCAGCCCACGCAGACATCGCATCTCAAGAGCCACAGATATTTTGATTTAAAATTTAACCTTTCTTTGTGGATGAGAGACCTCAAAACGCTGCAGTTTTCACCGATGCCTCCAACCGCCAAGGACTGTGAGGACTTACTGATAAATGCAGACCAGTCACGTTTTGATAAATGCAATTCTGGCCCAGGGAGGTGGCACTAACTGGGGACACGGGGGAATTCCCCCCGGGAGGACAGCGATGCACACGCGTGTGCCATGTGGATGTTGGCCCTTCTTTGGCAGGATGCAGCCCGGGCTGGTGGAGTAGGTGGTCTGGAGTTTGCATGAGCCTTGCACAAACTTTTTAATCCTCGTGTCTTTATAGTGAACAACAGACCTCTCTCGGCGGTCATTGCATACATTTCGGGAATTTATCTCTATTGGATTGCCTTTGGCATCTAGTCCCGTAAAACTTGCCTATTCGGTGAATGGATGTCATATGTCTTGAGGCGCTGGAGGGGTTAATGTAATGTGTAACCAATGTAAGATATATTTAATGATCTCTGAAATTGCTTCTGTGAAGCATCCACATAACTGCCACAACTCGATTTACTACAGATCCTGCAAATAACAAATGTAATTACTTTGGAATCAACATAATATTAGGTCAGACGGGCTTATATTCCCCCACTTTGCTGGAAACTTAATATAAATCTGAACCAAGTGTCTATCTCCAGTTGTATTCCCTGGCTGGGCTCTCAGAAACTGCATCCAACATGACTTCTCTGGAAAAATGCTTAAAAGCCAGAACGCTGTAATATTCATTTTTGCCTTTTTATGTTGCTAAGCCAGGAGACTGCACATTTGCATCATCAGGTTAAAGCTTTAAACCGTCGATGCTGGTTTCGCCATGTTAGTCGTGTTTAGCAGCACAGTCAAAGGCTGTTTTGTTGTTCTCAGTCCTTGACATCCCTCACTGTGCCTCCTGAAGGACAACCAGATGAAGAAGACAAAAAACACCGTATGATGGGAACGCTGACGCCCGCAGCATCTCAGTTGGCTCCAGTGCTCTGTGCAAAGGCGCTTTCGTGTTGGTTTGACTCCTGTTTAATTGAAGCAAGTTTTGGGTCATCGGTGATCATCGTGGCCACAGAGTTGGCTGGGGAAGCCTGGATTTTGGGGGCATCTCTCCTTCCCATTTCCCTGGGCAATCCAAGGTTTGAATACTTTCCCAACTCGGAGGCTGGCGGTGCCGGTCTGTTTAAGCGGGGACGGTCACCTCCTGCGTGCCGGTGGTGATGGCAGCAGATGGACCCTGGAAGGAGAAGATCTTCTGAACACTGGAAAGCTGGATCTGTCTAGTGGCTAGAGGGATAATTGTTGGATAACATATGTATCTTAAATCTTCTTGAGAAGATTCACCTTGCCATAAGGCAGAGCATTTCTGCTAGCCGGGTGTTCCCGTGCGCTTGGCTGGCTCGCAGGTCACGCATCGCCCTCCTTTTGAAGGTCATGCAGGGAAAACTCACTTTAAATATCTAGGGAGAGAAAAGAGCTCCATTCCTGTATGCTGAGCTGCTTCATGCACCCGGGTTGCCTCTGAGACGTGTGATTTTATGATAAGCACCACGTGCACGCATCTAGGGAGAGAAAAGAGCTCCATTCCCGTATGCTGAGCTGCGTCATGCACCCGGGTTGCCTCTGAGACATGTGATTTTATGATAAGCACCACGTGCACGGCAGTAGGTGATGCCTGTGTCCCGGTGCTACCGGTGCTGGATACGGTCCCTCCCAGCGCGCTTCCCCGCACCAACCGAAGCTTCAGCGTGGATTTGCCTGCGCCTGGAGAAACGCCTTCACCCCACGCGTGACACCGCAGTCCCATGGTGGCCAGCGAGGACATCCCTGCTGCCAGCATCACCCCCTCTACCAACAGCAATTCCCTAAAGCCGCTCCTCTCCCAGGCAAACGTGCACAACCGACGTCTTCTCATTTTCAGCTAGGAACAAAGGTTTTATGCTTAAATGATAAACCTCCCAAAATCAAGGCACAGGGCCCAGAGCCGCACGCGCAGCGGCACGGTGACAAGCGAGAGAAAGCAGACAAAGACGCAGGGAAGCACTCGTGTTGCAGTGCTAATAAATAAGGCTCTCCACAGTCTCTCAAGTGGAGAAACATGCCGGTTGGTTCAATAAAACAGGCTATAACAAGAGATTTATATAGACTATATTGGATTTATTCATTGAGGATTGTGTATCTCTCTGCGCGGTGACATTTTTCCAGGTCCTTCCCCACCAGCAGCTGCTTATCGCTTGGTGCATTTGCGTAGGGGCTCAGGCGTTCAGATCATGCTCACAGCCGTATTGATTGCAGGCACATCACAGGCATATAGATGTGTGTGGCTTTTCCGCCTCCAGCAATGTAGCTCCGAAATCCCCAAGCCAGATAGTCTTCAAATACATTGAAAAATAAATGGCAAAATAGCAATTCTTGGCAGTAAACACTCAGCTGAGTGCAGCAGGCAGCCTCTCCCACCCTGGCCACCACTTCCATGGGCCCCTTTCGCTCAGGAGCTACACCCAAATATTTCTATAGTAGGCAAAAATGCGGGTTTAAATTGCTCAGAATGCAATTTAGACTAAAGGTGGCTTAAAACATAATTTTAGGGCGTTTGCTGTGGCCCTATAACCTGAACGCGGGTTATTTGTAGCTCATTCGGTTGCACAAAGAGTCCACGTGCAGACGTGAAGAGCCCTCACACAGAGGCTGACACACACACATAGGTGTGGCTATGTGGGTATATAATGGGTATATGTATATACACCAGCGGCTCCCTGGGTCAGGGCAGATGCCCCTGGCGAGGCCACGATGGGGTCAGTCCCGTCCCCTCTCTCTGCCTGCCAGCCCCATGAGTCAAATTAGTCTAAAGTTCTCATTACAGACCTGGAAAGTTATTTGTTTTCTTTTCTTCTATAACTGACAAGCAAATGCTTTGCAAGTACTGTGGTCATTACAGCCCCAAATTTCTTTTTGTAGCATTATTATTATTATTATTATTATTATTTTTATCCCTTCCTTTTCTCCAGTGAATGCCTCACTGCCTGTATCAAAGGCACGGGCTTAGGTATAATCCACTTCAACCAAAGGCGCTTTTCACAGTAATCCAGTAACCATATGTCAAAGAAGTAGTTATCAGTGAAATTTGGCTTTGCCGGGTTTCTTCTCCTCTTTATCATCAGATTACATTTAGTGAAACCCTGAAGGATTTGAGACGACCAAAATCTCATAAAGAAAAAGGAGATTGGGTCAGGAGGGCAAAGGGACAGTATTTGTATATCATGCAAGGACTTGGAAAAGGAGATGGAGCGCCGGGTCGCTCTGCACAAAAAGAAGGATGCAGCGGCATCGTAATGTAAAATGCATTAAGCTGTCAAAATGAAGATCCTGTCTTCAATCACGCCAAGTCCCCCAGGCCTCCATGTTAAATATTGCATCAAGACATTTCCTGTCTGTCATTAAAAAAAAAAGGAAGAAACAAAAAGCCAAAAGGTGCCTTTGCCCTCGGAGTGCGGGGCTGGCCCCAATGCCAGCATCACCTCCCGGGGTGACCCGCGGACTCGCTTTTTGAAAGATTTCTCTTATTTTTCTCCCATAAATGCAGTCGGTTGGTTAGAAATCATCCCAGGAAAACCTGCTGCTGTGCTCTGGGTGGGTTTTGGCTTTGTTGAGGCCCCCCTATGCCTGCAGGCAGCCCCTTCTTTGCATCTAACTGCTCCGAACCCTCTCACCTTAAATAAGCCCATCACTGAAAGGCCTTCTCCTGTCTTCCTCCCAGCTTGCCTACCTGGGGATGCTCGGAGAACTTAATCTGAATTAATTTCTAAAGTGGATTAGTTAAACCTCATTAAATCCCTGTGTAGACAGCCTTTTTCAGAATTAAGGTGGCCTTAATTTAATTCACTTGGGAGCTTAATTTACTTCAATGAGCTCCTCGTGCACCTTGCAGGGATGGCCCCAAGCGGCGTCGGTGAGACAGGCACCGCGCCGTGGGCTCCCATCGGCAGGATGCTCGGGGACGGCCACCCCGCTCCTCCCCACGGCACTGCAGCCGTCCCACCCCAAAAAGGGGGCAAGGCGCGACAGAAAGCGTTTGAGTGCTAAGTGCTTATTAGGCTTGAAAGTTTTCTGTGAAGGGCTTTGCCTTCCTTCAGCCTGCAGCCCCCGCCCGAGCCCGGGTGATGGGAGGAAGAACCACAAAACCCCTTTTCTAGCAAGCAGCATGAATAACTTAACCACCCCCTTTTAAAAACTTTACGGCTTCCTTCATAAAAAATACCAGTGCATTCAGCTGAAGAAGCAATTTCAAATTATGGATTGCAGTCTTTCCTCTTCTGCTTTGACGGCTGCCTATGAACTCATGTTATATCATCTCCAGCCTGGCCGGTTTGGTGCAATAAAGCCTCAAATCTCGTGCATGCTAACCTGCGCTTCTCTCTAACTCGTGCTCGCTTACACGCACCACTGCGAAGGTTGCGGTGAATAACATACAGACCGGGACTGCCAGGGACCCCAGCACCGATCTCGGTTTTCAGGTGTTTCAGAAAGCAGGAGAGAAGACCCTCCAAACCATGAGCAGAAGATGTCACATCAAGGGTGTAGATAAATTTGCCTCCTAGAATAAACCTGGCTTCTATGTTCGGGAGGATTTGCTCATCTCAGAAGTCTACCAGGAAAGGAGCCGAGGTCACACACAAAAATTAAATTCTCCTTAATTTACCCCATGCGTGTTGGGCTACGTGTGGCTGGCAGCAGCTGCAGGAGAGCTGCCTGTGTCCGGGTCCAGCCCAGCAGATCAATGACATTTCTGAAGCCAGGGCAGCACCTGAACATCTCCCAGCAGCAGCACCAGCTCTGCGCAGTTTATCTCCCTGGGACTGGCACCTTCCGCAGCAAAAAGCTCGGGTTTGGGGTTGGTGCTTTGCTGGCCCTGCTTAAACGTGATCCGAACCTTGCACGGGCAGAGCCAGCCGGCACCGCGTGCACGGGATCTGGCCATCCCTTTGGGAAGAGATACGACCCTTCTCAAGCTGACAACCATCTCCAGCAAAGTGCCAACCCGTGACAGGGAAAATAAGGGCACAAGCATTAAAGAAATCCTACCTGAATATGCTTTCTAGAAAGCAGTAAAAAATGTCGCACCCCTCTCCTCAAGGCCATAATTTAATTTAGCCACAAAAGCTGGAGGAAAGACAGATACTTCTCACAAATCCTGACCATCAAAAACCCCTTCTCTCCTGATACAATATTTGTATTAAGTTGTAAAGCCCCTGATTACGGTATCCAGGAGCTATGACAGCACCAGAGATGCTGCTCTGAACAGCTTGTACAGAAACAGCGTGGAAAAGCAATTACAGGGAAATGCCCGAGCAGCAGAGATTAGCGGCAGCATTTTGAGCAGCTTTACCTCGTTGTCACTGGGTTCGTTTTTAATGAAAGCTGGAGCCGCGCAGATTAAAGAATAATGTCACAGAAGGGGCTGATAAAATTGAAAAGATC
This sequence comes from Fulmarus glacialis, assembly GCF_000690835.1. NCBI lineage: Eukaryota > Metazoa > Chordata > Aves > Procellariiformes > Procellariidae > Fulmarus > Fulmarus glacialis. Next base: position 25,707 of record NW_009193784.1, read on the forward strand.
CATCAGATTAATTACTGGGCTTAAAGGAGCTTGTCCGTTTATTAGAAACAAAAGCCTTGGGCCACTTGCTATTGAAATTATATCTTCCCTTCTCCAATTCTTCCACTTGATCTTGTAAAACCAATTCACGGGGATGGTATAAAGTCAAACAGAAGTTTGCACGGAGCCCTTCCCCGCTGCCCGCTGGGGCTGCTCGATGGATGCTCGCCAGCCTGCGCTTTCAGAGCCTCGGCAAGCTCGTTAGCATCAGCGTTCGTCTTCATCCTTTGTAGCGCGCTCGTTGCTTTTGATTGAAGTCTTGCAAGCCAGCCCTGGTTGCTTTCCAGTCCTCGCAGAGACCTGCCTGTGCATGTGCTATTTGAAATACTGCATCAATATTTATCATAACTTTTGAGAATGAGGAATATTTTGATCTTAAAACACCTACCTTGGTGGGGCGAGATTAAATAAATGCATAAATAAAAGATCCAGGCAGCGAACCTTTTAATCCCATGGCACCATTGGT
>NW_009193784.1:26263-31227 GCF_000690835.1 Fulmarus glacialis
AAGCAGCGAGCCGTCTGTCAGCGCCCCTGAATTTTGAATTCACACGTTGCAATTTCCTTTTTGACCGTAATAATGAGCGTAATGTTAATGACATAGGCTAAGCTTTGTCATCTCATCGCCTAAGCTTCCCAACGGACCAAAGGGGTTCAACTCCCACCGTTCCCAGAGCATGTGGCATGGCCCGGCTGACTGCGGCGGGGAGCGGGACGGCGTGTCCCTGCAGGCAATGGGCACCCTGCAACGCCTCCCTGGAAATACGGCACGTCTTACAGCAGCCTCCGGGTTGCTCTAAGTTATCCCTGACCTGGAGAAGGCCCCGAAAGCTCTGGGCTCTCGCAGCAAGGGGAGTCACAGCTCCCTCCCGCCCTGCTGCCTTGAACCCAGCAGAGAGGGACTGAGACTTGGCGGGAGAGGCGGCACGAGTGAGGCACCGCGGCCAACCCGCTTGAAACACAAAGGTGGGAACCAGCCGCAAGGAACACCGACCCCCCCCAAAAAATACATTTTTAATAACAACATACAGATATCATCTCTGCAGTGTGGTATTTTATTCACACTCATCAGAAGGGTGGTATATAAATACCCGCAGCAATGGTAACATCCATGGGCGATGAAGAAGAGCACGTTGCAAGCAGGTTTTTTAGCCGGGGCCAAGCTCCCCCACAGCATCACCCCACCTCCAGCCAGTTATAAATCATGGAAGCAATCAATGAACCTCAAACTCTTACCTCAACCCGCGGCCACGGTGGATTATAGATATCCATACGTGCTTTTTGCTGTACGGGGTGTTTCTATCTTTACATTTAGCGCTTAACACTGGCAGAATTGATTTGCTGTGTATTACTCCGGGGGCACGGGGGAGCAGGGGGCAGAGGGCTCTGCCTCGCACCATTCCCCAGCCCAGCCCACAGGCAGGCTTGGACATTTCTCCTCGGTAGGAGGGAATTCGCTGTCGGCATTTGGGGTTCACGTAGCTCAGGGAATGAAAAGAGACTCTGGGTTTCTCGCGGCTCTCCTGGCCCAGCACAAAGCAAGCGCAGTGATACCGGGCTTGCCAACGCTCAAATGCAGGCAGCTCCAGCTTTTTATTGGAGTCCTCCCAAGAAATTCATAGCTTCATTTTTATTACTTATAGGTTTTGCAGCGCCCAGAGTCTGAAAATTAATTTGGCCAGGCAGCGTCCCAGGAGCGTGAGCCGCACGAGGGAGGAGATTGATAAAGCCATCGACAAGATGCGGCGGCTTGTTTGCAGGAGCAACAATTCACCTGCCCCAACGTGGCTTTTTTTCAGCTTTATCCCTGAGTTTTAACTCCCGCTGACATTGAACCAACCCAATCTGGATGCTGCCAGCGGGGACGTCATCCCTGTCCCCATGCCCGGCGTCCCTGAACCAGCCCGCGGCAGTCTGGGGACAGCGTCCCCGGCGAAGGGACTCCACTTTTCTCATTTTCTCCCATCTCTGGCCCTTTTACAATACAGCAATTTTTTCAGCAGTATTAATAAAATGACATCTTATGGTTTAAAAAATTGAGTAATTAGAAACTGATAGAGCTAATATGACCACAGGGGTATGTTTTCTTAAATTTCCTGTAAAACCACCATTCCTCTCTCTGCAACCGATACCCAGGGACTGTGTCTGCGCCGCTCGCTCCCTAACGAGCTCGTCATCCAGAGCAGTGCTTAGACTCAATTAGCACCACGTATGCAGGAGATCCTCTGAAATTCTACCCTTTTCTCCATTACATGTCCTTCAAGCTAATTATTTCTCATTGTAGATCATGGGTCAGGGGAAACAACATTATTTTATTGGGAAGAAAGTGTTTCCCCTTGCAGACAGTATAAATGTGATTTAAAACATCAGTAAGTTCTCTACCCATGCAAGATTTCAGTGTAGACCAATTATGGGGTTTGTAATTGCTTCGGTTTTCATGCCTCAGTGAAATGATCTGCAAACCAGAGTGCACTGATGAGCCTGGACGGGTGCTTTACTGCGGCTCGCCGACCCTGCTTGAACTCAGCAGCCGCAAATTCGGCTGCTCCACATCTTGCTGCTCCCCAGCATCTTCCAAACCCGGAGCCAGTAGCCCCTCTAACGTGCAGAGGTGCAAAGGAGAGGTACCGAACCCCTGCACCTGGATTATTTCCCTAAAGGCTGAGCACGGCTGGGGCTCCCGGCTGCAATAAATAACATAGATGTGTTCCTTGGGACTGTTCTTGCTTACATCGATGCAAGTAGTAATCACATTTTTAAGCTTCCACTAAGCAAACCTTCCATATAATTTGCTAAATTTATACCAAACACAATAGCCTGTGTATAAAAGGGGGTCTAAGTACGGAAGTCACTGTTTTAATATAATTGGCTTTTTAGATTAAAAGGTTCTTGTAATAATCTTTTTCGAAGAAGCAGAAAAAGTAATAATTACAGAGCAGTCGCACATGACAGATAATGTTCCAAATTTAGAAAATTAACTCTTCCCTGCGTTCCCAGCGGAGCTCTCCTTGCCTGGCTGCGGAGCCAGGATCAGGCCACCGATATTGCAAAAAAAAGGCTGTATGAAGAACAAAACAGATGGGGTGACCCAGGGCTCCTTTCCACTGCGGGGTCCGGTGCATCTCCCACGGCCAACTGCAGCTTCAAACGGGCGCAGCAGCCAGCAGTGCCTGTCCGTGACAGCATCCCAGCAAACCCAGCCACTCCAGTAAGTGGGCTTACTGGTCTTTGGCATCATTTGGTAGATCTCCTATTGCTCATTCAAATTCACCCAAGGAAATGAATGAGAAAACATGGCGCAACCTTAAAGACAGCGTTTTCACGAATACTTTTTAAAGCATTAAGGAGTTACTCATCTTCTGGGTGTAAAGGGAAGATTTTCATAGCTCCGGGGTAGGGATGTATCACCTATCAAAGCCAAGCTCATAATTAGCTGTAGCACAAACAAAATCAAGAGCCTTAATGCTCCAGTGCCAGTGAAGTTGATTTACCTTTAAAATACATTAAGTGACCCTTTGGTGGTGGTTCCCCCTTGAATACTGAGGTGCTACACAGTGACCCTGAAACTCTTGCAATCCTAAGCTTAAGGGACTAATTTCAGGGGAAGGCAAAGGACAAAACCCCTCGCTAGCCTACAGCTCATTTTTAGTAACTTAGGTTTCTCCCCCCTTTGCCTTGGAAATCAATACTGGTTTTCTGTTGGATTAAGTAGAATATCAACCCGGCTATATATTTTTAATATCCTGCCTATTGCAATACATATATTCTACGTGACGGTAATCACCGCGCTCTAAAGGCGAAACCAGCTCAGCGAAGGGGGGTCGGGGCTCCCGGCAGAGCCAGGACGGGGCAGACCCGGGCGGCCGCTTCCCGTGCTTCGTGCGCTGCCCCACGCTGCGTCCCACGGCAGCCGACCACGGCGGGAAGATGCGTAGCACACGGCGAGGAAGGTAACGGGCCACCGCCAAGGAAACGCTGCAAGGAGAGGTGTTCCTCGCTGCTCTCCCGCTGTGGTTTTTTGTTGTGCAACTAATACCACGAGATTGCGTCGTAATCAGGATGAAAAGCGGGCGACGCAGAGAAATTCTGGGTTTAATCATCCTCGTAGGATAGTAGGTGTCGCAGCAGCCAGGCAGCCAGCGCAGGGCAGTGCCGGCCCCGCAGCCAGCCGAGAATTTGCACCTCGGGCAGCACCAGCAAAGCAGCACCCGTCTCCCACCAGCGTGCCCTCAGCTCAGGTTGTTTGCAAGGACCTGCGGCGAGATCCCGGCATGTTTCTGCTGTCACCGCTCTTTCGCCACCCGGATAAATATCCCAAAGGCGCATCCTTTGCCCTTGGTCTTTTGTCCGTCATTGAAACGCCCGGGATGACTTTCCTGACTTGCTGGTCACCAATGCTGTGCCAGATGCTGTCACACCACTGTGGGTTTAGAGCTGTTTTTTTCCCCATGGCCTCAAACCATTTCTGGCCAGTTAGAGAGAGAATTTTAACAGGACTTGACTGGCTCAGATCAGTGAATCGCAGCCCTCAAACCTTTAACACCGAGCTTGGTCGCATCAGATGGGCACCGCTCACACTTCGGTTCACTGCCAGGCAGAAATGAATCAGAGGGTTAATATATAGAATTTATCCATCACAGTATCATTTTTTTCTACTAAACAATATGATGAAGGCATTTGAGATAACCATTTCCTCTACAGTCCCTTTAATTTTTTTATATCAGTTTCAGCATTGAAAAAATGGAACCAGTAAATCAGACAATTAATCATTTCAGTCTAGGAAAGGTCCAGTAAATCACCCAAGTTTTATATCTCTATTTTTTTGAACTTACGCCCAAGAGCCTAGAGATTGAGTCCATGTGCTATTAATTTGAAAATAAGCAGTTCACATACTTGTGTAATGACCTCAGCAGCAATCTCAGCCATGCAGACCCAGGTGCGCCGTGTAAAGAGCTAAAGACATGGTTGCACCGCTCAGACACACGAGGAGATGATGTGTCAAAACAAATGTCAAGGTTTGGGATGCATTTCGCCTGGCCCCGGCAATGCCCGGGTTTGATTTATCAGCAGCTCGCTGCAGTGCATGCTCGCATGATTTGCAGGAGACTAAACCAAGGGCAGCGCTTCCACATGTTTATTTTCTATTTTTACTAATTAAAGTGAGAAAACACCTTGTCACACATCCACAGCATCGGTGTTACTGTTTTTCTGCATCCAGCGCGCGGGGGAGCCGGTACCCTGCCGGGTGCTGACCACCCGCCTTAGGGTGAGGTTTAGGGGCAGGAGCCGGTGTGGCACAGGTGACGTTAAGCAGGACAAGCCAAAGCCGTGTCTGCCATCAGCGGCGTAACCATTGACTCCAGCTGAGCCCCGTTTTGCCCTTTTCTCCCCTCCTGCTTAACGATCCATGCAGAGAAAATCTAATGAGAGAGAGGACGGAGACGAGCGATTGCCAGGGAACCGGCTCCAGCC
>NW_009193784.1:31613-31858 GCF_000690835.1 Fulmarus glacialis
AACTGTGCTTCTGTATTTGGGCTTCTGTATTTAAAAAGCCTCTCCTGTATTAAAGCATCACTCTAGTTTGTCCTTGGATAAAAAAATACGGTGCATGGTTAAGGAAGGGTTTTGGCTCCCGTGTTTTAAACATAACCTCTGCTCCCCTCCTCGGGAGGGTGGCGGGGCTTGGGCAAGTCCTGGGGGACGCGCTGGGGCTTCGTTCCTTGCTGGTCGGTCTGCGGCACAGCGGCGCGAACCTCCAG
>NW_009193784.1:32113-47944 GCF_000690835.1 Fulmarus glacialis
AGTGAGTCTGACGACCTCATTAGTCATCAGCAGACGGATGCCAGGACCTCAAATAAGGTGGTCCATGGAAAGGAGACTTGTCCAAATGTTTGGAGGGTCTCCATCCCCACCACCCCTCCGTCCCCAGCACCCCCCTCCACCAGCCGCACTGACAACCAGGAGTGTGGTCTCCAGCCAAGAGGGATGAGGCAGAATCCCGGGTTCCTGCCGGAATGGAGCAGGGAAAACCTGCAGCGCTGGTGGGTACTGGCTGGGCAAAGCAGCAGCGCTGCGGGCCGAGGCCAAACCCCCTGCAGGGCTTTTCGGAGCCCCCTTTCAAAGCCCCCCCAGCGCACAGGCTCAGGGACCAGCCGGCACGGATATCAGAAGATCATTAAATTTTCTTCTCTGCTATAGATTTCCATTGTTTCCTCAGCATGAATTTCGTGCAAAAGAAGGGGGATATACAGAACTGAGGGTAAAAGAGATATAAATTGTCTGGGTTTATTTTAAAAATACTATTTTTCATATTATTCCACAGTGTCCTGTGCAATCACAAAGAGGTTTTCAAAGGTGCGTCTTGGGAGATTTTCTAAAAAGAAAAGAACAAATTATTTATCACATATATGCACATTGCACATTGCCATGCCAGCTGGGTCGGGTTTGGGTCGGCAGATAAAGGCTCCGTCTTTTGACCCGCAAACCAGACGGCACCATCACAAAGCATAAACCCAATTTGCTCTTGCAGGGCTACAAAACAAGGACTCTCAGCCCTTTTGTGCCCCTGAGCTGAGCATCTTCAGTACGGGATGAATGATAAATTGAGGCTGAAACTCAGGAGGAACGCTCTGGCAAATAGTCCACACGTTCAGCAGAGAGACCCTCGCTGCAGAATAGCACCAAAGCAAACCAACAAAAAAAAAAATGAGGCACCTGGGTCTGCAGCTGCATGCGGCAGCTTCATTTCGGCAGCGGGAAGTAGCTTACCCGGGGATTACACCCAATTATGCGGCAGGGACGGGAATGATTGGGTTTGAAAAGGAATGACTTAAAAACAAAGCAACGTTCCCAGCTTTCCAGATCAGGTCATTGAAACCGATGTGCTGGAAAGTGGCGTGGCACGGGTCAGTGGGCGCGTCGGGGGGACGGGGAACCAGGCGCCTGGTCATCCCAGCCGTAATTCTCTTGCGGCTTACAAACGCCTTTTGCTAGCTGAATGTTAAGTTGCGTTCAGGGGTGGCGAGGGAAACGGTTTGCTTTGCAGCCACAGGCGAGCGAGCGCTGCTCCCAAAGCCTGGCACTGAGCGGGAGCAATTAAGTCAGGCAGCCCCCGGGAGCCGCGTGATGAGCAAAACATGGAGAAATACATTCTTCCCACCCCAGCCCCAGGCTGAAGCACTGGTTTATAGCCAAGGCAGCAACCAGCAAAGCAAAGCGTTGGGTGTTTTCCTGATTCCCCGTGCAACGGTGCCCTGCGCGCCGGATAAAGGTTTCTCTCCTAAGGGCATGGGCTGACACCAGCACCCCAGACCTGGGTGCTGTGCACCCCTTTTTCTGGCTGAGACACCAGGGGGGATCCCAGCACCCTGGGGCAGTCCCAGGGGTGCCCCAGCCCTCACGGAGGAGTCCCCACTGGATCTTCCCAGGGGACACCGAAGCTCCGGCAGCAACGTGAAAACCTGCACGGAAAGAGCCCGGCAATTACAGCACACGGCGAAAACCTGCGCCGTGCTGTGCTTTCCCCTTGGTCTGCTCGATGTCATCTTTGACAACACGCTCTTGATCATCCGCTGGTGCCGAGTTTCCCAGACACGGCTTGGGAATGTGAAACAGCATGTAAAATCCAGTCTGCGTTTTGAACTGTCTTGCAAAGCTCCAGGGATGTAATATAGGAAAAGGTGCATCCAAAGCTGTAAAAAGGGAACAGGCTCTTGTGCTGGGGAGCTAACAGTTATTACGAGTATGAGCTGGGGTTGAAAAAGCCAAGATGACAGTAATTCTGCTCCGCCTATATGCTCCTGTCCATGGCAGAGGAGGTTTTTTAATTGTCATTAAAAAACCTGACATTTACTTGCCAGGCTTTTGCAGCAGGAGGAGCTGGAGGGCAGTTTGTTAGGAGAGGCTGAGCGTTATGTCTGGCATCGTGTCTAGGGCTGGCATGGCACCAGGATCCGGCCGTGGTCAGGCTGGGCATCTGCTACATCCAGAGCTGCTGGTGGAATATTGCTGTAATACCTGACCAGGATCTGGAGGCTTATTTAGACACAGCTTTAACGTGCTGTGCTGTAGCGGGGAGAGCCCAATGCTTTCCCCAGGGAGCTGAAGGTTTCGGTGTGGGGACAGCTCTGCCACCCCACTGACACCCTGACCTAGGCCTGGGCAATGCACAGGTCCGGGCCGGCTTCCCAAAGCCAGGCTTGCTTTACCCGGAGAGCCTGCGGAGTCCCAGCCAGGCTCCGGGAGATATCATTTGTGCACCGGCACTGCAGGAGCTGCTCCATCTCTGAAAAGTTAGATAACGCTCAGAGCAGCTCAGAACACAGCGCAGATCCGTTTGGCGATGTAAATTATTTATTTACTTAGCAGCCGTCAATGGGAAGCACAAACGGGCCAGTGCCCGTAGCAAACCTCCCCTCGAAGCATTTACCCGCTCAACACGAAGCCTGCGCTCTGCGGGGATTATTGCCGCTATTACCACCCTTACGTTATTAATGTTATTCTTCTCTGAAAACCCTAAGGAAGGGCCAGGTCCCGATCTGCAGGGTCGTTCTGGTTTCTGCAGCCAGCCATCGCCACCGTCGCCTGCAAACGGAGCGGGGACCTTCCCACGCAGTTGCCTGACCCCGCTCGGGGCTCACTCGGTGCCTGCCCCATCCCTGAGAAGGGAACCTTCTTCTCCAGGTTCAAAGCCAGGTCTCCGGGACGTGTCTGCTCCTGAAAGGATGAGTTTATAAGACTTGACAGAGTTGGCTTTTCTCCTTGCAAAGGAAGGAAGTTACTTTAAGCTTAAAAAAGCAGAGCCATCTGGCAGTGCACAGCTGTGGAAATATTATACGTCTAATTATTTATAGAGGTACCTGTGCAGGGACGAGTTCAGTTCTTCAGCGGTCCGTAACTACGTCAGGAAAAAAGCTTGCCCGATAGAAAAACAACTCTGCAGTTCTTCACAAAAATATGCACCTTGGGGGCTTGGGGTGGGGGAGGCGGCACCATTTTCTTTGGTGTTTGCAACCTCAAAGCAGCAACAAGTTTGTTTTCTGCTGGTGGTCTCTGTATGGGGCATGGGCTTATAATAAGACCTCTGGCATCTGAAAGCCATTAAAGTGTACAGTCACAACAGCCCCAGCCATTAGCAGAGACAAAACAAAGCTAAGCACAGCCACAGATAATTAACCAACTCTTGTTTCTCCTTAAATCAATAGCAAGAACATTACAGGAACAAACAGGCCGGCGTGTCCCTGGGGAGGTGGCTTTGCCAGCCGGCCGCCCCCAAGAGCTGCTTTCCAATGGAAATTACAGGTCTTGGGCTTTAAGATCAGATTTCCCTTATTGGCTTCTTGGAGCTATTTTAATCCACGGGGAAGACCTCAAATGGAGCTGGTTGTGGTTTGGAACTGCTGGCTCCGAAATTTGGGGATGGGGAGGGACGGCCGAGCGGTGTGGGGTCCGGTCGGGGCTCCCCCGTGCCGAGGGCAAGCGCCGTGCACAGGAGTGAGAGAGGAAACCTTCCCCGAGTCTTGGATGGAGAGAAGGTAGGCAATTTCTGCAGAAATCCTGCTGGCGCATAAAAGCGTATTTTTCTTCGGTGAAAAACATTGGTGAGGGAGAATTTTCTATTATATCGCATCCAAAAAAGTTAGCGTAAACAATGACTTCAACCCAAGGTAGCTCGGCACGTAGCAGGAAGAGGTGCTGGTGTTCCTCCCGTCCGATAACCGAGCTGCCCCGCTCCCCGCGCCTCACAGTTGCCAAACTCCTCCCGGATCCCGTCCCCCCGTGCCCCCGGCCCCTCGACCGCAGCATCCATCGTCCCCGGAGCTCGCTGGCACTGGGCATCGGCCGAAGGTTCAAAGGGGGTTAAGCGAAGTGGAGGAGGGCAGACGACGCGGTACCCCACCACGAGGCAGCCGTGAGGGGCTGAACCAGAGCCCCCACCCCCCTGCAGCGACGCTCTGCCCTGGGGAAACCCGTACCGCGAGGCCAAATTTCTCCATTACCCAGAGACGCGAAACTAGACAGGAGGAGAGACCTCAGGGAGGGGCCATAAATTTAGCAGAAGCTTGATAAATGCTCCCACTACCTTAATTATCCCGGGAGCAGTGATTTAGTGCCTACGAGGGAAGTGTCTGTTTCTGGGTTTTGGCAATAAGTGCTTGTGCATCCCAAATTACCCATTATAAATTAATAAAGGAGGTGGAAGTTAAATGATAATCATCCCTGATATGTATCTTTTCTTCCTGATAAGAAAACATTATTAGTGGGAAAATATATATATATACACACTATATATATGCAGTAACAAGTTTTCAAAGGGTTCCCCTACCAGTACCACTTAAACTGCATTTTCTTGCAACGCCAGAGATTTCAGCATGGGGTTAGCGTGGGTCTGAGGACCAGGCTGAGAGTTTGGGGGTTCGGCAGCCCCGGGGAGGAAAGACGTGTTATTGCAATGCCCGTCGATGCTCCCCCTCCCCAGAGCCCAGCCGAGAGGGCAGGGACGGTGGCACCGGTGGCACGCACAGCACAGGGGCTGTTTGCTGCAGCCCTGGAGAGACTTTTGTCGGTAACCCTCCATTTCAAACCGGCATTTGCAAATTATGGGAGTGCAGAGATGATGAATTCATCAGCTGAACCGAAGTAGGAAGAAATGTTCCTTTCTTATGTAGGAAAATGTCTTAGAAATGAAAACAGTCACTTTTACCCCTGCTCCTTTCTCATTTTGTGTGAAGAAGTCTTACAGACTTACAGCCAAGCATATTTTCTAAGAAGAAATGTTATCTCTTGCTTTTTAAATTAGAAATTAAAGCCTTGTCAGCCCTGAGAGACTGGGAAGGAAAGTTATATTATAATATCACAGGAGACTGCATGCTGGGAAAACGCTGGGTTTAGTCAGATGGCTTAAAAATGCCATTTTAAGTAACGACAATCTCTTACGAACACTGGGCGAATATGACGTCTCATAAAAATACAGCATCACAGTTTCTTAGGCTGATGCATTACAGCCAGCAGCATGGATGTATTAGATCCCAACCCGTCTTTCGGCAAAAGGAGGAAAACCCAGAAAAGACACTTCTGTTTCCTCTCAACACCCAAGTTTCTTTTATTCCGGGACACCAGGACACAGAAGAGAGCTCAGTCACTAAATAACCCTTTTATTACGAATTGTGACCCAGTCCTGCTACTTGACGTAGTTTTCTCTTGGTTTCTGTGGACCACGACCCGCAGCCTTTGCTCTTTTAATACACTCAGGCCCCAGCAATGTTCTGCGGTCCCTAATTTCAGGCGGGGGCTATCGCCTCTGCTTCAGCATCGCCTTGCTGCGAAGGTATGCCGGCAGCAGATGGAGGTTTCTGCTCCGACGCCTCGTCCTACCTGTCACCAGTCCCACAGTTTAAAGGCATTAAATTACTCCATCTGCTCTTGCAGCTTGCACCGAGCCTGTGCTTTATAGACTAACGGGGATTATTTTTTTTAATAAATGAATGAAAAGTTGCTTTGTAAATTCGAGGCCAGAGCTGACTCATAATCTCTGCTGACAAATTTCTGTCAATATTTACGGACATATCCAGAGATCTGTAATGTTTAATGTATTGGGTTTTATGAGAAAGCTGCTTTCAGGAAGCGTCTGGAAAAGTGTAACGCACTTTCTCACATTCTCTCATTCATTTCTGCCTTATCCCGATAATATAAATGTGGAACATATATGCTAGTAAAAGGGAAAAGTAAGAGGTGCTTGAGTTTCAGCTATGAAAAATCTTTCTATGTCTGTAAACACAGAAGTGGGGCAATTTGTAAGGGGGCGATTCCAGTGAAACTTTTCTGCTGCAAAACGCACCTTTTCTTAATGGTGTAAAACTGGAAAGCTTTTTTTTTTTTTTTGCAGGTCTCATTGGCGCCTCACCTTTCTGCTTCGTAACCCGCATTTCCCTTGGCAAGCCCATAAAAAACATCATTTTCAGTGAGGTTTCCACCTGCCCTCCGCGGTTCGCGAGCAGAAGTGAGGTATGGGATGCAAATGTGCAAGATTCCCCTGGATTTATTGCCGTCAAATACACCAGAATTTAGCATATATTAACAGCATGGGCTTTAAATCAAAGGAGCGTTTCTTAATACATTATTTATAATGAATCAATTATTAATAGAGATAGCTTTTTTCTCCCCTAATAAATTATTATAAACTCTGCTGTAACACGCTGTACCAATATGTACTATATAAATAATGTTACGTGTTTCAGTTTATGAGGACTTTCAAGCAGCTCACTAAGACGTTATCTATCACATATTTTGAAGCGTTGCATTCACTTCAAGCTCAAGCAATCAAACCTCCTTACTGCAGGTACTTTATCTGGCGACAGACAGATACTTCAACAAATCATTTGATAAATACCTGTATCGTTTACACTGGAATGCGAATAAATGTATTTTTTGTATTACTGGAAATATGAAACCTTTTTCTTTACACTTTTTCTGCTTTTTCTTCAATGCCCAATTTTCTCCTTCTCATTTCTTTGCAATTCTGGGTATATCTTACGCTTCAATTTTTCTTTCTATTTTTAGATCCAGCACAGAGGGCCTGACTTTCCTCTCTTTTGCCCTAACGCAACCTTGCGGCTGCTCCTCGCTGAGCGACAGTGGCTCCCCTGTGGCTCTGGTTTTGGGGTCCTGCCCAAAGACCTGCAGTAACTGGGGGTCTCCTTGGGAGGAGCAGAACAATCTCCAGAGCAGGAGGATAAATCTCCAATGCAGGAGGATAAAAAAACACCATGGAGAGACATGAGGTCTGGGGGCTCCTCTCCCCTTGCTCCTTCTCCCTGTGCTTCCCACCGAAGTCATATTCCTTTTCCAAGGAAAGGAGGCAGGCAGGCTTGTTTTACTGGTAATGATGTGTTGCATGGGTCCTGCAAAATCATGCCTGCTTCCCAAAATTTTCTTAAGCCACCAGGAAAGTCCCAGTGCAGCGACGAGTCCAGTCGGACCTCTTGGCAAAGCAGACCTTCAGCTTCGGCCTTTCAGCCCCCCCCTTGCCCCCGTGCCCAGCGCACCCGGCTCTCTGCCAGCCAGGCTGGCCCGGAGCAAATTAGCTCCAGGCTTCACCTGTTCTTTCTTTTTTTCATTTAGGATTTTGAGTCCCCGGAGAACATCCTCTTTCCTGGCCAAATCATAATCGTAGCCAAACGCCCACAAAACATGCACCGATTCCCGGGGGGGGTCTGCCACCATCTCTAGTTCAGCACCCGAGGGCAGAGATTGCTTTTTTTTCCTGCCATCTATTACTTTACATTGCTTAACTCTCTAAAGCCCTTTTCCTGGGATGGAGATTTGAGGACTGATGACAGATGAAAATATACTATCCCATATTTCATTATTTTCCACTTATGTTCCCCTTGGCTAGCAGATGTTGCAAAACATATACCTTTATTTGAGGGAGAGGCTCTTCTTGCAAAGTCTAGCACTAGCCGCTGCCTTTCCCAAAAAGTTCAGTGCCAGTTAGCACCAGGATATGAGAACAGGGTGCCTAATACCCAGCACCTAAAATTCGAAGTGGCTACACCTGAATACATCGGTCCGAAACCTGCTGTGCTTCTGCAAAAGGAGTGAGGGTGGTGGCATCCCTCCCGCGGCTGCCGGGACCTGTGACCTCCCAAGCGCCGGGGGAAAGCCCACGCGGAAACCTCCCCGAGCAGGTCTGGAGGATGTAAAATTTACCCTCTCAAACATTCTCATTAATTTTCCTGCATAAACGTAAAGGCCCAATCTCTATTTGGCCTAAATCCACACTGTCCCAGCGTGCTACGGAGCTCTACCAAAAATCCCCAACGTTTCTCTGTGTCAGCGGTGATTACCGCTGGGATACAAGAACCGCAATCAAAATTCAGCTTGTATCATCACATCAAAGCAAATTTCATTTTCATTTTCATGCCTCTCTTTCCTTACTTTTGGTTTTAATAGCCCCATCTGCATTTTCAATGGCAAGTGAGTTCCCTGCTTTCAGCTCTCCTCCTGCATGAACCCAAGTCACTAGATGTGCCGTTGCGATCCGCGGTGTGCATTATATACCTATATCCCCACAGCTCCTCGAGAAAGCTGCCATTACGGGGTCTCTATGACAACGATGCACGAGCCTGGGGCTGGCGTTGTCTTTCCTCCGTGCACAACGCAGCATATCACATCAGAGAGGAATATTTCCCCTCGACTAATTTATAAATCAATCTCTCCCCGGTGCAAAGGCGCGTGACCTGGAACTAGTGACTTCCACAAGCGCGGCGGGCAACTCGAAGCAAAGCCTCGTCTTTTCCCAGGAATAACAACCCCGTGACTGGAGAGCTGCACAGGGCTGTGCACGACGCAGGAGCCGACTCCGCAGCTGCGCGGGTGACAGCGATGGCTTTGGCAGGCGGAGGCGGCACGGCTGTCCCCCGTGCATGCCAGCAGTGCCCTCCGGCTGGACACAGGCCACGGTGCCTAACCAGCCCTTTGACAGCCCTACCCAGACAACGGGTGTTTTTGCTTCTCGGCCTTATTTTTAACCAAACCGAGTGCCTTTAGTAGAGCTCCAAGGCTTTCGTCCCTGGGCTCCTTTCCCCAGCCCGTCAACACCCCTGGGACGCTGCCGTTCCCCGGCACCCTGCGCAGGCGATGGTTTGAAGACCTGACGCCATGCCGAGGGAGACCAGACCAGCGCTGCACCAAGAACAGCAGCCTTCCGGGCTTTTGACAAAGCTGCATTCATCAATTTAATCCGTATAGATTTTGCAATGTAGTCCTACGTTTCCTTGATGTACGCCCACCGTGACCTTCTGCTACCGCAGCCCCAATGCAGTTATACGTCGGATTATTCCTCGTTCATACACGCCGCGCTGGCTTTCAGCTTTCATCTTTGACATTTCTCTGTGTGGTTGTTTTGCCACAATATAGGATTCCGAGTCAAAGAAATGGGAAATTTCTCAGGACCTTCTGGGGACGACTCCAGGTTATTCCCACGGGGCAATACCCCTTCCCAAGCAACAGCATCGGTCCCGTGCCACGGCTGAGGGGTTCAACCCGGGGAGCCCCTGCTTGCCCACAGCCCCCCGCGCGGTGGGCATCCCTCGCTCTGCGGTTAAGGGGTCTCTGCCCAGGACACAGACAGCGACATGTGCAAACCATGCGTTTGCCGAGGCCGCTGCTTCCAGCCCGTCGTAGAACAAAATCTACCAGGATGACACGAAAAACGCCTTGCAGCGAGAAACTTTCTACTTCTTTGTTTTCAACAGGAATTACTCTGAACTGATTTTTCCATAGCCAGGACCCCCCAGATACAGGAGGTGGAAGGCAACGTCCCCCGGCCGCGGTGGAAATCGTTAAATTGGAGTAGTTTCAGAGGAGAGCCACAGGGACGACGGAGGAGCTTGCCTGATAATGAAAGACACAGGGAACTCAATTTGTTTTCCTTAACAAAAAGAAGGTTAAGAGAGGATTCGCTCGCAGCCTCTAATTACTTCTGGAATTTAAATGTGATAATAGAGGGCTCCCCGGTCAGGCAGATGAAAGTACGTGCAACCCGCTGCCTGCGAGATTCAAATTCAGGTTTGAATTAAAAGCACATTTTTAGTGGTGTAGGTTATTAACCACTGAAACCACCGTTGAAAAATCTTCTGATTTGAAGAGGTATTTTTTCTTTCTAAACCTAAAGCTTTAGTTCAAACAGAAAAGTCCCCAGGCATGTTTTACACAGGAGTTCAGACTAGATAATCATTATGGCTTTCTCTAACTTTATAAAGCATTAATATGCCATCACCCTTCTGCCCTCCTTTTACACTCTACTCACCAACTAGTAATTTTTTTCAGTAAACACACAGAATATCTTGAACGTGGTGTCACCTCGGAGATTATTAGCGATAACGAGTTGAGGATCGCGTCCATACAACACCCTGGCTCAATGTGGTAGGAATCATCTGCGGCCAAGAGTGACTGTCCACTGCCACCGCGTACCGCCCAGCCCGTCAGCAAATCCCCACTGACACCGGAGTCATTTTTCCTGAAAGGAGATGCTATTGTCAGCACGCCGGCGTGGTGGGACAGCGAGGGGTCGGGGGACGTGGGTGCTCCTCGCTCCCCCCGGGACGGGCTCGGCCGGAGCCACGAGCAAGAGCCGGAGGAGCTGCCGGGAGAACTGACTGCTCGTCAGGCTTGCAGGAAAGGAAAGGCTAGAGAAAATCACATTTATAGCCTTTTCAGCATTAAGCCTGAACTGCCCGCGTCCGAAACACTAAACCCACAGAGAACTCATTGCCACGCTCTGCATCTATTTTTACAAAACTGCTGCATGCGATAGTGGTGCAAGTTTAGCTTCGGTGCATGGGATCAACTCCCGACCCGTTCCGGTTTGATGCCAGAATTTCACGTTACAACCTCCAAAATCCCTGGGATTTATATCACCGTTTCACACCACTGCCTGTATGGTGCTGGAAGCAAGGCAGGCAGGGGTGCATTTTCCTCGTCCTGCCCCGACGCGGGTTGTTTGGTGCGGTCAGGGCGCGATTACAGCCCGCGGGGCGGGCTCTGCCCGCGCCCCTCCGCACCTCCCAGCCAGGGACGGCTGCTCCCACCAGCCAGAAACTGATGGTATTTCTGCTCCTGTCCTCACGGGGAAAAAACTGAACACGGTCACCAGGGTTTCTGGTGGGGCGGGTTCCTAATATCCACCCAAAATGTGACCCTGGCTGCACAGGCAAACTCTGCCAGGGATTTTAACTTACTCGGTGCATTTTTTTTTAGTCTTGTTTCCTCGTAGTTATTTTGTTGTAGTGCTCAAAAGTGGCAAAACACGGATAACAGGTTAGTATGGTATTTGTTGCTGCAGGTTCTCGAGGCTGTTGCAATAGACTTGACACCATTGACACGTGCACCAGAAAGCATTACCAATGCTTGCCCTTCAGAGTAGCAAAAAATATAAATAAAAAAACCCCATAATGCTATAGGAGACTAGAGAGGTGAAATAAATTTCAGTTACGGATGTCGTGCGTTTCCTGCCTCTGGTCGGGAAAAGCACATGGCCTCTGAAATGTGCCACTTCATACTGCTTAATTCAGCAGTTTAAAACACGTATCTCCCTCCCCTGAGCGTGGTGCATTGGGAAGATGGCGCTTGCTTTTATCTGCTCCTGTGTAATCCATTACGCTGAAGCATCAGATGATTGAAATCCGAAATACAGAGCCAATTCCACTGCGACTCACCCAGAAAACGCCACTGGAGCATCTGATCTGTGGGTGCATCACCTCCAGTGAGGCCGGAGCCTTACTGGGAGGGCTGGGAGAGCCCAGCCAGCCTCCGAGCTACGGGTCCCTCGCAGCCCCGAGCCACTGCTGCCCGGGCAGGACACCCCGGGTCAAACAGAGGTGCCGGGGATCTCCCACCTCTTTTGCAGGAACGAATTAAAGCAAGCACGCAATCCCCACTGCTAGATTGATTTCAAATGGCTGTTTGCAGTGTATTAAACTGCAGCTTTCTCATGATATCCGAACAACGAGCCAGCCCATCATCTAGGTGGTTTTCAACGCTTCGCCCTGTGTTGTAAGCTATATGGGTCTTCCCGATAGCTTACACGCACATGCTTTAGCAGATGGTGTTAAGCCCACAGGATGGATAATAAAGCAACAGCACATTTGTGGAAAATACTTGGACATCCAGTGATATATAGATATACACACACAGATATATAGGGATATAGGTGTATATATATATATTCTGAAGCATGGAGTGTGCTCTCCATTTTCAGCTGCTTACCAACGTACGTGATACTCTAGTTATTCACATGAGTGCCAGCTGAACACTTCGTCTTCATAACATCAGATGGCATGTTTGTCCTCAGGTTGCTAGATTTTACTCTGAAGAAAACTCCTTTTTCTGCCCATTTTAATTACTTTGTGTCCCAGTTCACCTAATTCTCTCTCTAGCACATGAAAAAAGAAAAAAACAAAAGCTGAGATTTTCCTTATCTGTTTTATCCCTTCCTGATATCTAAAATACCATGCTTCATCAAACATGTGAAATAAAACTAGGCCCATCTAGTTCAAATGCATATCATAAATCAATTCCTTTAACAAGGTGACGGCAAAAACACCCCAAAGCGTGTTTCTCACTTTGTCTTCCCCTTCCCCAAATGTCTCGGGACAGAGACATTACAGCAATCTCTGAGAATCATGTTGACATCCTCTGTGTTATTCATTGTTTTATGGTTTTTTTACACGCACACTTTATTTTGTCTCTTGTCCTTACCTCCTGGTTGTACTTATTCCCTCAAGGCCATCCCAGGCAGTATAAGCAGAGAAATAATTTTCAGGTTGAATAAATTCTTTTAAAAGCAAAACCCATGTGTGAGAAGCTGAACTTAGAGCAACTTTTGTATCTGAAAGTGTCTTCCTCCCAACCTTGCCTAGCTTTACACCGGTAAGCGTTTGCATTAATGGCCTTGCCTTTGCCCACATTGTTTGGTGAGGCTGTGCCACCACCACACAAGGTGCTACCATGATGGAAGGTGCCACCACTAAGCAAGGTGCTACCATGATGGAAGGTGCTATCACTATGCAAGGTGCTACCACGATGGAAGTTGCCACCATAGGGCGCTACTGTGATGGAAGATGCTACCACTATGCAAGCTGCTACCAGGGTGGAAGGTGTCACCACTGCACAAGGTGCTACCATGATGGAAGGTGCTACCACCACACAAGGTGCTACCATGATGGAAGGTGCTGTCACCACATAAGGTGCTACCATGATGGAAGGTGCTATCACCACATAAGGTGCTACCATGATGGAAGGTGCTATCACCACACAAGGTGCTACCATGATGGAAGGTGCTACCACTACACAAGGTGCTACCATGATGGAAGCTGCTACCACCACACAAGGTGCTACCATGATGGAAGGTGCTATCACCACATAAGGTGCTACCATGATGGAAGGTGCTACCACTACACAAGGTGCTACCATGATGGAAGGTGCTACCACGATGGAAGGTGCTACCACGACGTAAGATGCTACCATGATGGAAGGTGCCACCACCACACAAGGTGCTACCACAATGAAAGGTGCTACCGTCATGCAAGGTGCTACCGCACAAGGTGCTACCATGATGGAAGGTGCTACCATGACACAAGGTGCTTGGTGAGCAGCTCCGGCAGTGGGTGGCACTACGCTGGGAGAACAGCGCCCGAGGACTGCCCTGTCACTCGGAGGGACAGACCAACATCACCGCTGGTCTCAGCAAGAGCTCATGCTGCCTTCAGGCCTTTACCCGCCGGGTCATTGCACCGGTTTCTGTGCAGGGACTGCAACGCGGGGCAGGCAATAGGTCTGGCTCTGTTGTAACAACTCCCTTCTCTGCAGTCCTGGCTCTGAAGCTCGCTGTTTCTGAGCAGAACACTGTTCCCATATGGCTGTTTTAAAAATACATACGTAGAACGTAAATCAACCGCAATTTCAAGAGCTCTGGTTGTGTTTTTTATTTTTCACACAATGCAGCATGCAGAATGGAGTGGCAGGGATGCTCAGAGGCTGCATTCTCCACCAGTACACACCACTTACCAGAGGTTTAGTGATTTTCACCAGTGAAGGATGTGGCCGAGGAACTCTTCTGCCTTTGAAGGAATTACATAAAAATGACACCTCTATGCACAGACCCCTTCCCCTCTCCAATAAAACACTGCTACTCCTTTTCATACCCAGCAGCCATCAGAGGCAACACAGCTACGAGAATCCAAAAAGTAGATCTGGTTCATCTTCCCACAGACAAGTGATGGGCAAGTTTATTTTTCTATTCCACTGATGCACGAAATCATCCCTCATGTTTCCATATACCAGATAGGTTGGATCCAGGTTGTGCAGCATTTACATCAGTGGCATTTATCTGTATTACCAAAAATAGTGGAAATAGCCCTGTAGCTAGGACCAATCTTACCCGAAGCTCTCTACCAGTGAAGTTTCCCCAAGCCCCGCTTACCAGGGTCTAGCCTGGGAGGATGAAGAGGGCTCAAAAGCTTATTAAACATCAGGATGGTCTAGCTAAAGATGTGCTGTGAAGAGCAATCCACCCTGACAGATTGCTGCACTGTCTGCAGTTTCTGTTATCCATAATTCACGTTTTTCCTTTCTAGAGTTCTACTTGATTCATTTATTTTCTACACACTTCTTGTGCCTTTTATGTACATTTAATTACAATATTAATCAAAGAACTCAAAAGAAGTTCCTATGCAAAAGAAGTTATGAATTTGCAATTTGCGAAAATTTTAAAACCTATTCGTTCCGTTTATATTGAAATATTTTAATGTATTTTTAATGCCTTGGCCCTGACAAAATGCATTTTCATTCAAGCAAATAATATATTGAGCAAATATTATTCTCCCACATTTATTTCTTTGTCAAATAATTGATTTTTTTTAAAAAGCTTCTCCTACATTAAAGATAACATTACAGAAATTGCAGAGGGCAGATTTGTTCAGTTAACAGGCATTTTTCACGAAAGCCCCATCATTGCTCTAAGCCCCATTTCTACAAAGCGTGTTTCTGTTGCCATTTCATTTCTTTGATGCTCTTTTCAGAGGATTTACCATAAATCCATGTAACCGCATTCTCTTTACTGAAGCAGCATTACCTGCAATGAGGCCAAAACTCTGGCGGTGCTTGGTGCCCTGCGCCCGCACGACAAAAATCCTTCCCTCGCCTCGCTAACAGCCTCAGCCCAGCGAATGCGTAGGCAGGACACGTTGCAGACATTTTACTGGACACAGTGTAAGTACTACCCAAAGATCGATGCTGCTGTCTACTGATGGGAACGCTTGGTAGCTCGGGAAAATGCTCCACATTGCTTAGAGAGGGTCATGCAGGCTAAGCACGAGGTACTTGCAGAGCAGCTATTAACCTTCTTAGAAGTAATAGTGGAGGTTGGGGACCGGCTATTTTTAACCTAAGCAAAGACTGCAGGCATGTATAGAAACATTGCTGAATCATCTCTCTATACGTGTGCGGGTGCATATATCTCACTGTTTCCAGCTAATTACTGCCTGCTCCAATGAAAAATCTCTATTATTATTCAAAAAAAGCAAAGTACGACTACCCCCCTAACTTATTCCTGAATGGCCAGATGCAGGGTCAGTGTTTGCCAAACATGGAAAAATAAATCTTTAAGAAGAACAAGAAAAATTTTGTGTGGACAGCAGCTTACCAGGACTAGGTCTGAGTCTAGGCTCAACCACAAGACTAAATGGTGAAAGCCGTCTACGCATGAGCTCCAAGTCAGTTTGGGGAAGCACTGCACGCTGAGGAGTAAAGCGACCACCACATCCCCAGCCAAGCCCTGAAATGAGCTGGTTTTCATCTCAGGAAAGGAACCAGCACTGAACAAACCCCGTTCTCAGAAGATGTCACTTCAGCGATAGGAAAAATAACAAATGGGTTGTGAGGAAGCGGTTGGGACGGAGCTGGGAATGATGGCAGGGACCTTCTGGTGCACCCACAGGCAGGACCAGGAAAGGGTCAGGCAAATTCATGGAGACTAACTTGTCCAAGGGCTGGTCTAGATACAACTCACAGCAAAACGCTCACTGCTGGGAGAGACTGCAAAGGAGAGGTGCATTTATCTTCTGCCCCAACCAG
>NW_009193784.1:47975-50827 GCF_000690835.1 Fulmarus glacialis
CGAGTGCCCTTGGCGTGTCCCAGTCCCTCTCCTGCCTCTCTGCAGTTTCACAGCTGAGTTAGCTAAAAATACTCCTTTGTCTTGTACTTTCTAACTTCCTGTGCAGTTTCTCTTTAGACAAAAGTGGAGATTGCTGCCAAAATCAGATACTCAAGGAACTCTATTACTTATAAAATCAACTGTTACCACGTGACAGCTGCAAACATCTGGAATCCATCTCTCCCTGGTACTCTCTCGCTCCATGTGGGACTCGAGCATGCTCAAATATCAGCCTCGAGCAGAGTTTATGCAGCTTTCTCAAAACTGAAACAATTCCTGAGAAAGTGTTTTGCAGATAATTAAAATTTCAGAAAAAAATGGAAAAAAATTAACATTACCAAAACAAATAGGGAACAGAAATATTTTTAAATGCTTTAATGATATTTCTTTTAATCTAAGGAACGCATTTTCCTTCTTTTTTCCGCAAAGTCAGATGTGAAGCGTTTCTCATCTGTGCCTTTGAACCAAAACGCTTGCTCCCCAGGCACACCATGAGTTAACCCACACTTCGAGCTGCTCCCCTGGGCCGTGCACAAGCTGAGCAGCAAACCCTCTCGGCAGGATATCTGGTGTCTCGGTGTCAGGGAGCAGGGAGCTGGTGCGAGCACACCTGGGTCCCAGCAAGGTGCACGGCCACGTATCCCCCGAGCAGTGGGGACAGAGGTCCTCGGGGCAGGACAGGACCGCCTGAGCTGGGGGACACGGGGCCCGTGCATCATCCCTATAGCTACCCAGGTCTCAGATCTCAAAGAGACGCTGGTTCCTCCTGAAGTGTGGGGTTTGGACCGAGGGTGATCTTGGACGGTGATAATATGGGGTGCTGAGCCAAACTGCAGAGAGCTGGTGTAAGTGGGACGGGAAATACCTTCGCAGTGGTGCACTGGCTCTTCTGGTCTGCAGTGCTGTCCCACTCAGGCAGCGCTTACTATTTATGGGTGGATATATTGATATTCAGTATAAGTGATGCCCCTTTTCTGAGGGAAATACCAACACGTAATCCAGTGTCACATTAATACATTCTTTTCATTCAGTATTATGGAGAGTAGAACTTTCTCCCCTACCACACACACACAAAGCATCACCCAGGCAGATTAGTCCTAAAAAATCCTTGTACAATTTTATTGTGCAACACGTTTGGGTGGGACCCGTCCAGGGATTAACAAGGATCCTCTGCTTTGATGGAAAGGGTGTAAACAACACTTTTACCTGCTGGGAGCAAACCTTCATGACCAGCATTCAGATTATGCTGGCGGGCAGCGTGTTCCCTGTCACTCCTGTTGCACTGATCCCAACTCCTAGAATATCCGCTCCTGGATTAGTCCTCTGTGGTCAGAAAGAGCAGAATTACACAATTATTGGTTTACAGTCTCTCTCTCTGACTCGTGTAAATGCAATAAATTTATATGGAGGAACAGATCTATTACATGCAACTACGATGCTTCTCCTTTCCTTACGCTGTACTCCCCAAGGGCATCCCCAGGGAACAGCCCTGAGCGCTCACCCCTCGGCAGAGCAGTCAAGAACCAGCCAGGACTTTGGAGCAAGGTCTTCCCTTTCCCTAACTTTGGAGTTTTACTTTATGCTCAGGCACATCTCCTGCAGACCTCCCAGCTGACTATGCACAGCTGAATCACTCTGTATGAAATATTCAGCGAGTTGGAGGAGGAAAGCACAGAACAGCCAAGCAACCTCATGAGAGAGGCATGGGAAGAGAGAGGAGGAAGACACTTGCACTGCTGGCTGTATCCCAATTAATATTTAAACATTTTATACAGAGCTGGGACCTTCTTAGCAGACTGCTTTGGAAAAACTCAGCGGTGTTTTAATTTGGAACCTCCCAAGCTCCCCGAGCAGGTTTTACGTGCACAGGGGCTTATGCCCAGCTCTGCTCCCCTCCCCTGGCACAACAATGAGTTCCTCCTCTTCAAATTATTCTCATGCTAATTAGACTATGGTAAATTAAGAGAAGGATCAATGTGCAGTCCCGGCCTGAGATGTTTGCAGCCACTTAAGCTGGCAGGAGAAACAGCTCGGAAGGACACGTAGTTCCCAGGAGGCCACACGTACGAGGTTTGCAGGGGGTGGGCATTGGGTAAGTTTGCAAGCTCCATGTGGCACAAGAGCAATTTCAAAATTGTAACCATTAACGTCATAGAAATGGCAGGTTTTAGCCACATGCAGATTGCACTGAAAACCATACGAGAATTATGGGTTTCTTTTTTCCCAAGTCTTCCACCTGCAGATGACAAATGTCTACTGATATAATAGCTGCCGGCTCTGCTCGCAAAGCAAACTTTTCTGCATTCAAGCCCATTAAGAGGGGCTACAATTTCAGGGCTTTTTTCCTTCCTCCCCATGCTCTGTGCTCCCCAAGCAATTCTTGCACCCGGAGCTGCATGGCTTTGGAGCCATCACCCCATCCAAGAGGCGCTGTGGTGCTTCCCTGGGACACCGCCGGTCACTGCTCTGACTTACTGCTTGCTATGGCATCTCCTTCTCATAAATTAAACCAGCAATGCTAAAAAAAATCCCTGAACCATTGCCACAATGCACAGCCACCCTGCACCTGCTGTCCCTGGAGGAGCTCAGGCTCTGGGTTGCACCTAAAATAAGACCCTGCACCACCTCATTTGCAGATCCCCAGATCTTTAACCCCAAACACAGCAAAAATGGTGCCCATGCAAACAGCACTCTCAAATATTCGGATAGTTCATATTCCTATAGCACAAAAGTATTAATATTGGTTTTGTACAGCAGTTTGTTTAATCTTTCTTCTTGTCATATCATGTAACTTGTCACCGGAGGGGAACCGC
>NW_009193784.1:51154-72661 GCF_000690835.1 Fulmarus glacialis
ACGGTTGGACTTGATGATCTTAGAGGTCTTTTCCAACCTTAATGATTCTATGATTCTATGATTCTATGTTCACAGGGAGCAACACCCTTGCGGCAAGCCATGCTCTCAGCAGTCGAAAGCTTCGGTTTCGCTCTGGTTTATATCCCCAAAAGCTATTTAGTAGTTTGCACATTCCTTCCCATGAAGTTTACCCTTTCAGTAATTTACAGCTCGGCTGGAGCAAGGGCATTCAAAGAGCCGGAGCTGAACTCATCACTGTGCAGAGCAGCAGATGGGAGTATGCAGCGACCTCCTTACCTGCCTGGCACGTGTGCGCTGCATGGACAACATCATTGCTTCTTCTTCAGGATAGGAAATTAGGACCTAATCCCCATTCAAGGGATATCATCCCAGAAGGAATTGGGAAGACCATGGTCAAGCCCTGGGTTGGACTTCCCAACGTCCATTCGTGCTACAACCTCCTGCCACACGTGCTATGCAGCAGGGCGGGCATTTTTCTGCCTTTCTGTCTCAGTTTCACACAAATCACAGACTAGGTGCCAAAATTTTGCTGTAGGGAGGTTGCCTGTTGCTCAGCAACCGCATTTGTACTGAACAGAGCTTGGGGTGGCAGGCAGCTGCCTGCAAACACCTGCCGGAAAGGGAACGAGGTCGAGATTTGGAGAAACCTATTTAAATGGAAGAGCAAGCACTGCTTACCGAGACTAGGTAAACTCCAGTTTATCTTAGTTAATAAAAATCATTGGTAAAGTGTTGCAGGAGGAAGAAAATATACTGAAGTTTGCCAGCAGCAAAGCTTTGGGTGGAAAAGTGTCATTTTGGTTTCCCTGTTCTTCATTGCTCCAATTAGTTGTGAAAAGGAGGGGAATAAATAGCATGGACATACCCGGACTGCAGTCGCGTGAGTGCTTGGCCCAGGCCAGCCAAGGAAGCATGAAATGTGGCACGGTCCGTGCATCCCCCCTGAGAGCTGCTGACACCGCAAGCAGGTCTTCCGCTTCATCCTACAAGTAAGAGTGGCATGTTCAAGAGAGAAAAACCACTTTGGCAGATTCAGGAATTCAGTTTTATTTTGCACGTTAAATAAATAAAAAGGCCTTTGAGTGCAGGAAGATCAGAATTTGCTGTTGTTTTGCTGTTCCCTTGCAAGCCTTGCTGCTGGTGGACCCTGTAATCCACATCTCCTGCTTACCAAGCCTACCCCTCCAGGTTACCGCTCTGGAAGTGGCAATTAGGCTGATCCTGGCATCGCTTTACAGTTTACAGAATGTTCCCCTTAATTATTAAACACAACATTTACAACCCATCGCTGCAGATGCCCAGCTGTTGCTGAGCTCTGATCCCCTTCTGCGGCTGCCTGATCCCAGTCCAACCTCCTGCCACCTCCATCTGTAGAGCAGTTCCCGCTGACCAATGCCCGCAGGAACGTGCTCTGTGCATCCATCGGATCAGAGCTAAATTCTTGTCTTTCCCACCTGTTCTTAGCTTTCCAACCCAATCCTGGTCATTTTATGGTTCCCATTTCTTGCTTTTAAGTAGAAATTATTTGCACTGACTGCTGCTATTCATTATGTAGTGATGGATGTGCAAAAACATGAAGGAAGCACTCCTGATACTGTGGGATTTTTACTCTTAAAATGCACTTTTTGAAGTCATAATATTTCAAAGCACATTTATAATGTTTGCAATATGGGTAAAAAGATTACTTTAGTCTTCTGGAAAATGTAATTTTCCAGTAATTGGTGTTCTACAGTATCTCATATACGTGCACTAATTCCTCTCCTCCAGCCTTGCGCATATTTTTATTCTATGTTATACTAAAGTAGGCTGCTGAACTTCCCCAGTAGCTCTGATTTTTAAAATCCCAGTAACTCCTTGTAAAATCATATTTCCACAAGGACAGAGAGTTTCTAATTATCTATTACATGCTCTGAGATTCGGTTCTATGCCCATAGCACAATTTTCAACTTTTCTATGATTTGCAAAACTGCCAGCTCCCCCCTGCTCAGTTGCAGCAGATTATCTGAAAACAAGCTAATATTTTCCTAAAAGGTTTCACCTTCGAGATAACAATGGTTTTGGCAGTATTACGTGCGTATTCTTGAAAGTGAATCGATTTGTGTTGTAATCGCTATACATCTATTACCTGCAAGGGCAGAAAATCATAGTAATATTGTACGACCTGATGAGACTTTGCCTGTACTTACAGTGTGGACACTTGTGAGTAATGCATCTCTGCCATCTCCGCACAGAGGAAGAGACCTTTTTTCTGCTCCTTGGGCAAACAGATGAGGTTTTGGTGGGGTTTGTGCGATTCCCTGTTCAAACTTCAGTTCTGCCAGGGCCTTTTTCTCCCAGTCTTACCTGTTCCAAGTCTGTGGCAGGAAATGGTAAGTATCTGCTGAAAATTTAATCGGTTCATCAAAACCTTTTGGGTATTGTATTAATAATTGATTCAACATGAGTCAACGTAACTCAATGTAGTCATGTTTCATGGAACAATAAAATACGGAGATGGTAAAAAATCTATTAGTATACATATATCCTCCTGCTTTCTGTGCAGGATTGCTCCATACAGGGCACGTTTTTCTCCTCTGCATGTTTAATAGTCATTTTCCAGTACAATGGCTGATTATCATTATTTGTATGAGCAGTTTAATTTCTCTTGCATAAACAAATCTCGGACCTCCTGTATTGTAATATCCAGGTTTTCCCCAGCAGTAAAAACTTTAACATTAAGCTGAGTTTATTCTCCTCTCAGCATGGAGTTGGCACACAGCACCCTCACCTCCACGGTACCTGGCAGTAAGTCCTGCGACACGTTAACATGCTCTGGCAAGAAACTTGAGGACGAAAGAAAAAAAAAAAAAAAGGAGAAAAGACAACCCAAGGAAATTAGAACATTCTGCATCCTATCATGATGTAAAATCATATCAGAAAATATTCCAAAACTCACTGGTGCATCTTCACCCATAGATGAGCTGCCCATCAACCTCGATACTTTAATTTCATACACCACCAGTTTCTAAGTGAACAAATATTCTGGAGTCCAAACATCCGAGTATATTTTCTTCTACTTGCTTCACCCCAACATCACTATAATATACTGCCGTGCTAAGAGTTAGGGCTGAAAGAGTTTTCTTTTGTTTAAAAGAAACTTCAACTCATCCCTGCTCCTTGCTGCCTGCTGCCCCTCCTGGGGTGCCGGGAAGCCAGCAGAAGCGGAGGGATCCCATCCTCACACATCAGGCAGCTATTGCTCCAAAGCAAAGTCTTCAAAGGCAATTATCTTCTGCTTTAACCTCCAACCACCTCAGTTCAAAGGTCAGTGCCCAATAAACGAGATTTCTGCTCAATTGTCTAATCACCGTTAATCTTGTTAGAGTGATCCTCAGCTCCATCTGTTCTCTGACGTCTCTTACTTGTACTTTTCCCATCTTTCTTCCTCCTTTTCATTTCCTAGGACTTCTCTAAGCACATTTACATATCTTTTCCTTTTGCTATATTTGGAATTCTCTACTTTTTTTTTTTTTATACAAAACTACATTTCAAATGCTTCCAATTTCTGAATATCTCTTATTTAAGATCCAACAAAATTGTATTGAAAATGCTATTTGTTTTCAAGTTGACTTCCTATATGTCCTAAATCTCTGCTAAATTTTCAAGAGCTATTTTTTCCTGTGTCCTTTGAATAACCGATTCTTAAGCTCTAACTCAACAGAGCCTAGATACAGAAATTCTTTCACCTTGTCAAGACCTTTCCTCTCCATTACATTTCCCTCTCCATTAAGTTGTTCTTTATTTTTGGCCACTGTTTCAATCTTAGATATATTGACAGTTAGATATATTGACAGTCTCTATTCATGCTTTTTTGATTTTTTTTTACCTCTCCTGATTTTATGCTGGCATAGGTGTTTATGAACTTCTCCTTAACAAAAATAAGACACTGTTCTCCAAAAAACAAAAAAAGGCAGAATTATGCTCTACGCACTCTTCTGATTTCAATAGTGTTGATTCAATTGTCTACTGGGATTTTCTCAACTACAGGAGAAAAAGATGCTTAAAAGGTAAAAAAATAAACCTTTAAAGCAGTGTGTAGAATAAAACTGGAAGTTTTGAATCCTCAGATATGTCATTTTTCTGTCAAATCGTAAAAACCCCAGGCATTATCCATCTGACAGTATATATGCATATGTTTCTATATTTAGCAGCTAGGAGATAAGCTTAATAGCTAGCTTGCATTTGCCATCAACAGGTCACGTGGCAGGCGCACGCATGGGACAATGCTCTGCTGCTGCACCGTGAACTTCTGTTCCCTACTTCGTTTTAAAAAAGCAAAACCAATAATAACTCAGATCTTAACTCATTTCTTTGAATGCCTATCCTGCAGGTGTTCAAATTAAAGATATTTGGGGCTTCCTGCTGGCAGCTTTAGGGTTATTCTGTAGGAAGGAGGAGGGGGAAACAGTCTTTGTTACCCTGAAATGACGTATAGAATATTAACAACTAGCCATATCCTTCTATCACAAAGACACTGGTACCCGGTTCTCTTATTATTACATTCAGTTCAAAGGATCACTGGCGAGATCAAAATTGAAATCCCTGTAATGCCTTTTCCCCCTGCCCCTGCTTCTCACGCAGGCAGGAGCGGGAGCCTTGGTCCCTGCGAGTGAGCTTCTCCCCTCAAGGTCAGACCTTTCCAAGCAGCTCTTCCACTACCTGCTCCATCACTCACCCTGGAGACTCCATTAGATATGGGGAGTAATAAAGCATGATCCCAGAGACGTTTTCTTTCCCATCCCTTTTTCTTCCCTCTTTTTTCTTGCTTGAATACTTGTTTTCCTCAAAATTTTAAAGCTATGTTATTTGTATCTTTCTAGTCATCTTACATAACGATTTTCTTGGGGAAAAAAGAAAAAGAATATTAGTGAAGCCTCAACTGAGAACTTCTGACACACGCTGCTCTGACTTCCAGGCAAAGAGCACATATACACTTTCTGCACTGTTTTATTTCTCACCCAGGCTGTTTCCGTACGATGCAATGATTAGATGTGCCATCGAGCCGGCAGCCTCGGGCAGTGGCTGGCTCAACAGTGTCCTGGGAAGATGAGAAGTGGGTTTTGCTGCTCAAAGCCCTCGTCTTGCAAAGAGCTGAGCAGGAGCTGTGGGACTGGAGTACCCGGGAGGGCTCACAGACGAGGGGTCTGATCACTTCTCAGCAGGGAGGAGGCACGACCTGTATGTTAACAGAAACCTGAAGAGTGCCAAAACCCTATCTTTTGGCTTTGTGCAAGCAGAATACCAACCACAGTCAGACAAAAGCCCCGGGGAGATGCTGAGGCTGCTGCATACATCAGCCCCCACCTGCGCCCACGTCAGGGTTTATGCATGCAGGGACAGGAGACTGCTCTGCTCTCCGTCTTTCTTCCATCCTCTTTCCCCTTTCCCAATCCTTGTTAAAAAGGGAAAAAAAGCTGCTAACATCCATGTTATCAAAATAGCATTGCATTCTCCAGGTATACTGCTCTGCACTACACGGATGTGCTGGCTGGCTCATCGCTCTCATTAGAGAGAGCACATCGTTAATGCCCCCAGAGCTGCCAGGGACGGGATTTCACCCGTAATGCTTCTTGCGTTGAATTCAAGCCGTTCAGCAGTGACATGTACTACCTTGTAATACAAATTCCTTTTCATTGACTAGGAAGTGGAAGAAAGCCTTAATTAGAATATCAAATTTCAGGAAAATGCAGTAAAGGCCATTCAGCCTTGAGGTTTGGGTCTCCGTATCCCCGAATGCTGACAGCACAAAGCCGACGTGCCGGGCGTCGCGTGCTGTGGATGGCAGACACGACGGGCTGCGACTGTCACATCCTTTACGAGCTGAAAGGCAGTTACAGAGCGGTCCTTGGGTGATCAGCTGCAGGCCAGAGGCTGCCTTCCCCGAGGAGGTGTAAGACGGTTGAACAAAATAAAGCACCAAGGCCATAAAAAAAAAAAAAGGAAAAAAAAAAAAAAAGAAGTGTGAGGACTGGTCCCAGAGTACTGGTTTCTGACATTGGAGGATAGTGGGTTTCACTGGCATCGGGTACAGCATTTAGTTCACCTAAACAGGAAAAAAATTTCTTTGAAAATCCCAAAATATGTTTCTATCATTATTTCAATGAGCATTATTAGAGGGTTTTTTATTTGAGGGGTTTTTTTAGTAGGATACTCCAAAAGGGGTAAAGAGAAGGGAAGGCTGACCCCCTGTGGGTCCCACCATTGGATCTGCCATGGGATCTGCAGTAGGGCCCACAGGGGGACCCATGATGTGACCCGCTGGGGGACCCCCTGTGGGACCCACAGTGGGAACCTCTGAGAGGGGAAGCCGAGTGGCATGCCCTGGAACCCGTCATTGGACCTGCTGTGGGACCCGACAGGCTCAGGGAGCTGAGACGCAGAGAGTGGGAGACCCAGGAAGGGGTGAGGCCAAGGAAAAAGGGAGGCCCGGAGACTGTGGGAGGTCAAAAAAGTGTGGGAATCAGAGAGTGGCACCTCCCACTGCACTGTGGGACCTGTTTTGAGACCCGCCATGTGACCTGACATGAGACCAGCAGTAGGAGGCCCCAGGATTGTTGTTCCAAAGTGTGGAGGCCCAGAGGGAGCTGGAGGCTGAGAGAGAGAGGGAGGCACACAAAGTTTGGGAGGCCCAGAGAATTTAAGGAGGCAAAAAAAGTTTGGCAGATGCATGAACAGCGAGAAGACCAAGGAGAGTTGGAGGCCCAAAGAGTAGGGGTGGCCAAAAACATGTGAGAAGCTGATACTGAGTTGGAGGCTGAAAAAGCAAAGGAAGGACAAAGACAGGAGAACAAGAGTAAAGGCCCAGAGACCTTCCATGGGATGCAATGCAGCACCCACTGAGGGACCAGTGTCAGGACTTGCCATACAACCAGACATGGCACAAGCGGTAGGAGGCCCAG
The DNA here is from genome assembly GCF_000690835.1 of Fulmarus glacialis. Taxonomy (NCBI): domain Eukaryota; kingdom Metazoa; phylum Chordata; class Aves; order Procellariiformes; family Procellariidae; genus Fulmarus; species Fulmarus glacialis. The sequence continues at coordinate 58,114 of NW_009193784.1, forward strand.
AGAGTGTTGTCCCAAGGGGTGCTGGCCCAGAAACTGTTAGACCAGGAGAGTGAAAGAGGCCAAGAGACAGTTGGCAGCCAAAAAGTATGTGAGGCCAAGAGAGAAGGGAAGGCATAGAGAGTTTGGGAGATCCAGAGATTTTAGGAGATCAAAATATTTTGGCAGAACAAGGGCAAGGGGAGGCAAAAAGAAAAGACAAGTCCAAGAGAGTATGAGGAATACATAGACAAAATTGGAGGGGGAAACTTTATCAAAGGAATAGAGCTGGTGAAAGAAAAAGTCTGGGAGGCTCAGTTATGGCAGGGGAGAAGGTGTGGGAGGCCCAAACAAAGGCAGAGGAGGCCCAGACAAATGGAGAAGCCAAAAAGGCATGGGAGGCCCAGACAAATGGAGAGGCCCAGACAAATGGAGAGGCCAAAAAGGCATGGGAGACCCAGTAAAACATAGAGGCCGAAAAAGTCTGGGAGGCCCAAAGGTAGAGGCCAAAAAGCAGGGGCGGGGGCGGGGAGGCCAGGCAAAGGTAGAGGCCGAAAAACCGTGGGAGGCCTAAAAGATTACAGAGGCCCTGCCAGAGGTGGAGGCTGAAAAGGTGTGAGAGTCCCGGACAGAGGGGTGGGTCTGTGGTCTGAGGTCCAGGTGTAAAGATGTGGGAGGCCCAAGAATTGTGGGAAGCCCAGGAAGTTAGTCAGGAATCACAAAACAGTGTGAAAGGCACAGAAAGTGGCACAAGAAAGTAGAGGCCCAGAGGGACCTCTGATAGGTCACTGCTGCGGGACCCACCAATACAACCTGACATGGGACCAGCAGTAGGAAGCCCAGAGAATGTTGCTTCAAATAGTGGAGGTCCAGAGAGAGATGGAGGCCAAAAAGTGTTGAAGGCTGAGAGGGGGGCGATCACAGATTTTGCAAGGCCCAGGGAATTTAGGAGGCCCAAATTTTTGGCAGTCCCATGGAGATATGGTGGTCCAGAGGGAGTGAGAGGCACACAGAATGTGCGAGGCCAAGACATGGGAGGCCCAGACCGGGCCCACCATCCAAAACTTACCCAGTTTCTTTCAAAAAATTTCATGTTTTCCCCCTTTCCTTCAGGGAGGAACAGCAGGGCCTCAAGCCCTCACCCTGCCTACAGGTCCCCTCCTGGCCTCTCCCCAGAGATCACCGAAGCCCACAAGTGTTTCTCTGTCCCGGAGCACACCCACAGCCGAATCTCACCCATCTTCTCATCTTCATGATGAGAAAGTCACGGATTTCATTGAACAAGCAGGGTTGTAAAAAGGAAATAATCTTAATTCAGCAGTCTTTGTTGGCTCTTTGGAAATCAAACCGTAGCTGAAGTGGAGCAGGTTACGGTCTTGGTCTTCTACAACTTCCTACTATGTGCAAGAGCTGGAAGCCAACAGTGATGAAGAACAGAATAGACAGCAAGGCAGAAGGTAAATGTAATGGGAGAACGATCTCCATTGCACAGCCAAGATGTATACACAATCACCAGCAGAGCCCGGAGAAGCTGCCCTGGGCTGCAGGGTCACCCAGCGGGGAATGGCCACCCCTCAGGAAGGCGTGTGCCCAATGGGTCCTTGTTGTGATGGTTGGAGGGAAAAGCTTGCCCTCAGCAGAAAGGCTTCCACGCAATTTTTCTGTCTGCTGCAAATGCTGGATTTAACAAAATCTTATCAAGCGTACCTCTGCTTTTCTTGTGAAGTCCCTTTTGGCAAGAAAGCCAAGGAAAAATCTATTTGCGACCTTGTGCGCTTAGAGCTGGAAGCACACCAGAGCCCTCAGATGGTAGAAAATAAGGACAACTGGGGTCAGCAAGAAAAGCCAGGCTGGCACACCTGGGTATGGTTATGCGCTTCTTGGACCAAGCCATATGGAAAAACACTGTTTGCTGTGATTCAGTTTTTTCTCTTTTTCCTCTGTCTCCAAACTATAAGTCAGAGCATACCCAGGGTTTTACTTTCTTGCTCCCAATGGTGCATAACCATTGTATTTTGAAGAGTTTTCTGCTTTAACCTTTTTGTTCAGAGGCCTCATAAAGGGAACAAGGTGCAGTGTTGGGGTAGGACCTTTCCTGCAACAGGGACAAAGACCTGGGTTTGTGCTTTTTCACTCTTCTCTCTTGCTTTTAAAGTGCATTCCGCTAATGTTTACAACTATTTAGAGACAAATACTCCATTTGCCCTAAGAGCTGGTTATGGGCTTGTAATGATGAAATAAAAAGCAGAATGATTTCTTCCTGGCTATTGGTGATGGGCTCAGCCAGGCAGTAAAAAGGTCCCTGCGGTGCACGTGGGTTGTGCTGAGCTGCAAGCTCACGTGTCTGCTGCAGGAGTGGAGGCAACGGTTAAGGCAGCCCTGGAAGAGAAAAGGACCATTTAAATAAGGGATAGATGTGGAAGCTTTTGAAGAAGAGGGAGATGAGAGTCCCTCCTCCAGAACCTGGCTCAGGTCAAGGGTTTTAGAAACTGCGGGTGAAATCTGGGCCCGGGCAGAGGAGCAGCACCTGAGTGCTCTCCCGTGAGGCTGAGAAAGGACAATTCCCATCGCTGCCAGTCCTATTGCAAGGGGAAGGAGCAGGGCAGGGAAAATGAGACAGAATCTGATGAAAGATGCGATTACATAGATTGCTGAGTTCCCTGGCAAATTGGGAAAACCGCATGGCCTGATTACTGTTTGGAAAAAAAAGCAAGGTGAATGAGAGCATCACCGCTTTGGAAGGAATTCAGAGATGTGTGGATGAGTGTATTATCAAATCTTAAGCGAATACTTGCCCATTAGAACAATACACCTATGTCAGAACTGAGCTGGAATACCAGTTCTTGGGACACACCACCGCAGAAACCTTAAACGACAGCCAAGCAGAGGGATCAGCCAGCTCTGGAAAGCTGCAGAGCACAAAGTGGTCTGCAAAGCTGCTGTGTCCTGACCTCTCATCTCAACGGCTCCCACGGGCTACACACACTGCCCTAAATGTGCCTACTGAGGTTCCAGCCCTCGAAGGAGTGGCTGTCCCTTCGCCCTAAGGCTCCCTCATGAACAACACGTGCATTATTTACCCATTAAATCCACAGCCTCACAGCATGCAAAGACATCGGCACTCTGGGAAGGGGGCCTGGGGCACATGCATCGCCCTGAGCACAAATGCAGGGACCCCCTGGACCATCCATCACCCCTTTTTCCCCCTCTTCCATTCCTGGCTCAGCTTGTGCTGCCAAGCCAGTGCTGAGGAGAGAAGGGAGCCCTGCCCCAGACCTCCTGCAAGGCTTTGGGGTTCAAGAGCCATCCCCAGGAGTGCGCCAGCTCTCCCTGATGCTCACCTCCAGCCCCGTCCCCTCCAAGCCTTTGGGACAGTCCAAATGCAGGTTCCCTGGAGCCAAAGCTACTCCAAAAAAATAAGTTTCACCCCATCCCTTCTTTAAAACAGCGAGACAAACATTTGGAGACCATGAAGCATCTATTATCGTGTTTGAAATGAAATTTGGGGCTCAGAGGGACCCGTGCACAGCCTGCAATCTTCAACAGTGGACTTTAAAAGACCATCATCTTCTCAAAAAGCCACGCCCGTTCAAAAGAAAGGCCTTTCTGCAGGCCACAATGGCACCTGAAACGGCGCTCAGTTTGGTTTATCATCTGGTTTAAAAGCCAATACTGATAAGGCCCCAATCCAGCGAAGTACTTAAGCAAAGTACTTCGGGTTAAGCACCCGTTTTGTCAGGGCTAAGTGAGCATTACAGACTCAACTGCAGCCTGTTAACATGGAAATGACATTTTTCTGTTATCCTAAATTGAGCACTAATAACTTTTTCCCATGCCTGGCTCTGCCATAATAATGAAGAGCTGAAAGCACTGAAATTTTGATTTTTCTTCTTTTCTTCTGTAGATGCAAAGGGGTTCAGCCCTTCCTCCACAACACCTCATGGCAAACCTGAGTGGGTCCGAGGGATTACAGCACAGGTCCCACTGATAACTCATTTGCCTTCAAAAGGCAGCTTTGGGAGTGCTCCAGGCCACCCATCTGGGACCATTTCAGGCAGGGATTTCAGCTCCTTCCTGTCACACCTCTGCTGGGGGGGGCGGGGGGGAAGAGATCTTCTAGCACTTAATATCTTCTAGCATTTAACATCTTCTAGCATTTAACAGAATTTATCCGTTTAGGCATGCCCCAGGTGGCCTCAGCTCTCAGCCCCACATGTTCAGACCTGGATATCAGTCTTAAATCTACCCCAGTCTGACCCGGGAGAACCATCTCCAGCAGCATACTGCTAAGGATGACCTGAGAAATACCTTCTCAGCAAAATGTCAAGCTTCACCTCTCTCCGATAATACCTGCACACAAAGAAATTACATCAGAAATTACTTCCCTCAATCTCAGTAAAAGCACATTAGGAAAAACTTCCATTTCTAGGAAGAAGACTTGACAGCTGTGTTGAAATTACCTCTGGTAATTTTAACTGAGTGGTAGCTTTTATATTCGATTGCACCAAAAATGTAAAGCATGTCACTTATTAAGCTTTTACATCTGACATTCAGTCTGGTACCTGACGACATCTTTCTAGCAATCTGGAGAACATGCAGCTAATGTACTTGGAAATGGTAGAATTAGGTAGGGTGGAAAGTCATTAAATTTGAAATTAAATGGGCTCTCTTGGTTCTTGAAGGTAATCTTAAAAAAAAAAAAAGTTCCTCTGCAGAAGTCAGAAAACATCTCCCATATTAGCTGTCTGAGCTTTCCTGTTCTTCCTTTAATAGTGACAATTAGCTGACTTGAATATCACACCGGCTTCGCTGTGATTAAGGGGGAGGACCCACAGACTCCCACAAAAATGAAGCATCAAGTCCTCCTCACTGTTGGCACCAGCCAGAGCCCCTGTCTTAGTCTGAGCTTTTTTAGCCCAATTTCAAAGCTTAAAAAAAAAGCCAAGCAAGTGGTCTGACACTCTGGCAAATGAAGCTATTTTCTACCCAAGGCTTTTTAGCGAGAAACATCTAACAGTACATCATAAGGCTGCCTTTAAGGGGCAATTGCAGGGAGGGACAAAATCTCACTTAGACTAGTCTATTAAAATCCACATAAAAATAAATATACAAAAATAGCTGAAGGAAAAATGCTTGTAAAATGTTTAGGCCAAATTAAACAGCCTAGAAATGCTCAAAACAGTGTTGCCATGGTTTCGTACACCAGCAGGATGCTATGCCATCTATAGTCTGCAATTCTTCCCTGGGATCTGGGAACCCCAGCCCCATAAAGGGTGATCAGTGTAACATGGCAGGGCTGCTCCTTGCTCCTCTAACACATCTGGGCTTATTTCTGCAGGAGTCTGATGGGTGACCGTACGTGTTAGAGATGTAGGTGCCACAAGCTAAAACCCCTCAGATGCCTCCACTCACCGTGTACTCTGGGATCAGCCATGCTCTGGCATTAGCAAGCAGCGTCAGTGACTTGTAGAGCTCTTTGGAAAATCTTGGTTCCCACCTTATGGCTGAGCTGAGGCTGTGCTTACCCGAGCATACAAGTCCTGCGATTCATTAATGTGGTAACGATCTCTGGGTGAACATTAATGGTCTTTGTGAGAGTATAAAATGATGCATCGCTGCCAAATATCTGGCTGCGGTTAACAGCTTCAACTCTAAAGGTAAGCACCGCAGAGGAAAATATAAATGCATTATTAAAAAAACCCTCTCAAAATAAACCTTAAAGAACAATAAAAACAAAACAGTTACAATATAAACACACCCTTTTGTGCCTCTCTGTTGCAGCACATACCGCAGAACATATGGCGTATAAGATCACCCACGGACCAGCGCTTCCTGTACGGGCTAAGAGTAACCCGAGACGGGGAATAGCAAGACGTGCTCTCCTTTACTGCTGCTACCAGGGACCCCTTCTGCGTTTCACATGGCTCTCACCCCACGAGGAGGGCTCTTGCAAGCCACTGACCACTCTCGTTTGCAGTGCGGACAATCAAAACGGATATATCCTGACAAACAGAGGAAAAGCAGGCGAGTTGGTTGTACCTGAGCATAACCACAGGACCCGCTGGAAACCCCACTCCTGAAGTTATTCAGCTGAAGCGCGTAGTCACAGGCACAAAGTCTGCGGTCCCGTTCCCTGCGCCAGCCCTGTCGTCTGCAGGGTACCCGCAGCGCCTTGGCGGGGACACGCCGCGCGCGCATCTGGGTGAAGTGCAGCTGACGGGATCGCGGCAGCCTCATAAAACCTGCTTTGATTTGTTTAATGAGCTGCTTATTGCCGAAGATGAAAGAAATGAAAGAAAGGAGCGTGGCAGCTAACAAACCTGGGAAGTGCTATTAATGTTGTTTTCTAGCATTTCTTGATGGAAAAAAAAAGACTTATTTCTTGGCTTTATACCTGAGCTTGCTATCTCCAGGCTCTGTAAAGCTGTGTACAGGTGGTCCTGAAGCCCTGGGATACCATGTTGGGAAGGTCACCAGAAATGATACCCAGAGGACGTGCTGTCCCAGGGGTACCCATCCATCCTCCTGCCCCCCACCTGCACAGTCCTACAGCACCACCATCCCCAGCGGGGAAGAGGCCAAGAGTCAGAGCCATCGGTTACATCATTAGCTGCCATCTAATTAGAGTAGTTTCAAAAATATAGAGCTGAGATGGGCCATCCCTCATTTCCCTACTATTGCTCCAGACCCTACGATGCAGTTTAAATATAAATATCCAGGCAAATGTACAACCCCCCATCCCTGCTGATGGCAGGTCGCCTTTATAATCTCATAACCTCCGTGTCCCATTCACAAGGTGAGCAACGGCTGAAATCCAGACTTAAAAAAGGGCCCCGTACCAGAGTTGTGATGCTCCGGGACCCCGGGGCTGCAGCCACTCACCCCGAATGCCAGGGGGTCTCATTAGCACCCGGGCCAGCCCCTTTTCTGCACCATCTGGAAAATGAACAAATCCCCCGGATTCAGTGGTACGAGAGGCCGAGGTAACGAGCTCCGCGCAGCTTCCACGGGCGCAGGGCACTGCGAAACTGCTGACGGCTACAGAGGTAATTTAAATGGTGTACGTTTGAAGTGTAGTTCACATTAAGTACCAGTGGGTAGTAAAATACTTCTAATTATTCCCATGTCTCTAAGTTTTCACACCTCCATTTTTTTTATATTGAATTCCCCTGTTTTCTTTTTTGGAGTTAATTTTTTTTTTTCAGGGAAAGAAGAGCACAAACATCATTTGTTACACAAACTAAATTGTCATGCTCTGTGATTTGGCTACAAAATATGCAGGTTTTGGGACTGGCATATACAGCATACTGCGTAAAAACACATTTTCACAAGGGACCACGTCAGACACAGCAGTTCCTTTCCCTAAACAAAAGCAAGTCTTGTTTGCTAAGTCAGTTTTACATCTTTGGCTCGGGAGAAGTTTTCAAAATTCTTCATTTCTTTCCAATTTATACAATTTTCATAAAGTATTTTCCAGCTCCGCGAACTGCCCAAAGCACAAGCTGCAAAAGCACAGAGCTGACTATGGACAGAGGATCAGGAAAAGTCTGAATGCGAACATGCAAATTCAGCACCTGGTGAATTTGTCCCCAGGTGTCCCCGCTCAGCTGCCCCTGCTCACGCTCAGCCAGCTTCAACACCAGCGTAACAGTTTTCTGGCTCTCACAACGTTATCGCGAGCCACAATATATCCTCTACTCCTTTTCTTAAGGCACCAACTTCGATTCCTGCAAATACGTGAGATTCTCAGCAGTCGCTATTTTCACAATTTTCAATTCTTTTCATTTTCAGGCTTTTTAATCTGCTTTTCAGTTAAAGGGCTGGAAAGATGCCCCTTCAAAAGGCAGAGAGCTCAACATGGAGGGCTTTAGGAATATAAACTTGGTGTGGGGTCTTGTGTCCCGTGCTTCCTGGACGCTTAAGTGTTAATATTTCTCTGGCCTGAGCTTTGTGTGTTATTGTCAATTTTTATTCTGCTATTGAACGTGTAGCCTCAGGCAAGCATTTGCCCTCTTTGCCTCAATTTTTCAATCCATAAAATAACAAAGAAATTACAATACTTTGACAGTTATGAAAACACATGACATTTACACTCATTTTACATAATGCTTACTTTTCAGAAAATGGATGCATTGCCTCAAATTTCATGTTAATGCACTGGACGATCATGAAAAATATCTCCAGAGGCAAACAGAAATAGTATAAAGTTCATGGCAGGTGGGACCAAAACTTCACAGCATGAGGCTGTGGCAAACCCCCTGCATCTGAGGAAAACCAAATCATATTATACCAGGAGCCCAAATGAACCGAAGAACATTATCGCTTCATCTATTCAAAATTTCCTAAGCCTAAGGTGCCACAAACACATTTATATGAATGATTTTAGACTAGATAAATGTCTTAATATTTAATATGTCAGATGGAGTAATATGTAAGTAATTATGTTTTGCCTTTCATTCAGTCTTTGTCAGGGGTACAGACTGATGGCCCTGGAGATTGAAGGCTTCTGTCTAGATAGTGAAAATACTCATTTTTAACACAACGAGCGCAAGTTTTCCCTGCCATGCTTTCCCAAAGGGGCCAAAAGCAGGACTGATCTATCCAGCTGTGGCTGAGTCTTGTCCAGAAGAAAGAGAGTCCTCCCCTTGGCAGTCTATGGAAATACGTTAATATATGGAGCACGTACAGCTGGTTTCCTGAGCAGGGGTGAACTGGTGCTGGTATGGAGCACAGCCTCGGTGCATGCCTTATGAGTGCTGCCCATATTAAGAGTAGGTAATAGAAAAACTGCCATCAGTTAGTGCCTCTGCCTTCGCAAATCTACCACAAACAGGCAGTCTGGGGTCGTATCTCCACCCAACCTGGGACATGCAGGGCAGCAAAACTCAGCCTCTCCCGAAGCTGCAGCAGATTTGCTTGAGCTGAGGGGGTTTGGCTCCTCCAGCATGACAGCAGTGGGAAACTCCTGATAAGTGAACCAGGAAACAGAGGTGACGAAGATGATTTTGAGAGAAGTCTCCCAGGGGAGCGAGGGAGGTAGTGGTGGAGTCAATCCACATCGGAGAAAAATGAAAACACAAGAGTTTTCCTTGCCTGAACGTGGCCAAGCCCTGAGTATTCACATAATCCACCTTGTTTTTGGGAAGCCATCTGCATCCCTGGCGATCTGCACCCTCTTGGGAGACACAACCCGTCATTGCACAGCCTGGACTGGCACAAGCCGGCAGCGAGCCGCTGGCCCATGAGACAGCGAGACCTTTTTCAAATCGATCTACCAGTTTTCCCTGTGTTTGATGCAGCTCTGCATGGCCTCGTGGGCTGCCCTGGGTGCCCACCAAAACCTACGCATCCTGAGACAGGGGATGAAGTCCCAGCTCCTTTCGAGGTGATGGGAAACTCAGGCTGACCTCAGCAGCAGTCTAGAGTCAGGAAGGAGGCGCTTTTGCTCCTAATCTGTTGCTGTGACCATGCTGCAGCCATGCCTATATTTATTGCCCATGCATACAACAGCACAAATTGAAGTATAAATTCAGTGCAGAATACAATCCATCAGCTAGCCATTAGCAACGTTACATATGGACATGCAAACTGGGTTTACATAGCCCAATAGCTGGACTACTAATATCTACTCACCGATGCAACCATTAAGATGAATTAACGTCGCAATTTTATCTGTAAACTTTTAGCTGTTGCCAGCCTTGTACGGTTGTGAAGAATCTGCAAAGGCTACTTAGCAGCAATATTTGACAATTCTTCTTTATTTTGCCTAGCTTCCCTATTAAAGAGCACCAGTTATTTGCAAAGTAATTTGTGAAAATGTGAATGACACGTGAAGGGAATGAAACCATCTCTCAAACTCCCATGCTTGCCCTAGACTTGCAAAAAAAAATGTGTTTCATTGAACTGCACAATATAAAAATGTGTTTCTTCTAGAAACGCAGAAACACACTGCCCTGTGCTTTTCCCCTCACTGCTTGGTTAACTTGCCCTGATTTGCCCTCTCCTGACAGAGCCCATTCCAGTGTCAACGTTACCTGATTGAATTAGCGACAGCCCACAGTAAGTATTTAAAAGGAAAAATTTCACAGCATGATGAGCAGACTTTTGCAAGTTGGCATAATAACAGAAGGAGAAACAAAGACCTCTAAGAAATACCAGTAAGAATTATGAAAGGGTCTTTGGATCTCACATGCCAGAGCTGCAGCTACAACTGCGTGCAGGCATTGCATTTTGCTGATCTTGAGGCTCATTAGTGGAAACACAGCTGTTTTCTCCAGGAAATTGTCAGCCTCTTGATGTAATACTGACTTGGTGGGGGGAAGCGGTTTTAATTACCACCTGGAAATAGACAGCAAGTGTTTACAAGTTGCAGTAGGCTCTCCCCTGGGGAGGAATACAGACCTTTCTTAACTCTTTAGTGCTGTGACCCAGGTATTTATTTTCTTCTGTTTGTATTTGCACAAAGCCTGGCAGTGGTGATGGATGTGCTTGGGGACTGGCTGATACAGAAGCAACAGCATAAATGTCAGTTGACATGAAGATAAGAACTCAAGAGTTGATCGGCTCAGGCTGAGGTGCCGAGCAAACCAAGTGCAGCTCACCTGCAAGGCCTCTGGCATGCTCATTTTCAACATTTTAGCTCAATGGCACTCTCAGCATGCAGTATTCATCACCGAGCAAAGCAGGTCAGGACCACAAACACCTGACTGGGAAGGTCTGTATCAGATTCCAGGGCAATTGCAGGCTCCAGGCACCTGAAATGCTCAGGAAACTAAATCATGCCTCACCGACGCTTGTACATCTGGGATACTTGTCCAAGAGCTGAAAGAGATCTGCTAGACATGCAAGGATTTTGCTTTATGTCTAAGAACTGGGGAACCCGGGGAATGCTAAGCAAGCACACGTGTTAACCAGTCCATGATCCCAGCAAACACACTGTATGGAAACGGGAAACACAAGGACAGTTTTATACACTAACCTTGGTGACACTGGCTGCATGTCACAAGCAAGGCTGAGCAAGGGCTCTTGCAAGGAGAGGCACTGCCAGCCCTTTGGTGGCTTCCTCGGCCTTCCCAACTGGACCACAAAGCAGGCAGGTAAGTAGAGGTAAAAGACTTAGCTAAAAATAAGTAGCAAGAATCTAGAACTATCTAAGATTTGTCATCTATGCTGTTCATCTAGAAACCCTGTACAGTAAGGAAGGCTGTGGATGCTATCTGTAAAGACCACTGCATGTCACCTGTTCTGAAGTGGGATAAATTGTCCTTCAGAGGAGGCTGCTATCCCCAACAACTATATAGTTAGTTCAGACAACTGACTTACTACTGGGCATTTAAGTTCTGGTAAGATAAATATCATTCTTGAGGATCTGTTATTTGATTAGGTATTCAATGTGTGATTCCTATGGCAGTACTGCAAGTCTGGAGGCTCTTCAAGGTTACCCACATTAAAAAACTGAGAACATAACACAAAAAGCTAAAAATGTAACACAGGCCCCAAATCAGCAAGACTTTAAGTATCTTCTGCAGCTCTGAGGCTGATGGCATTGCACACTGAGTTCACGACTGTGAATGTCTGGTACCCAAACAGCTTCAGCTGACGAAGAGGAGGGGTGGTGTGAAAGCTGGCCTTGTTTCTGCAGCATCACTGCTGCGCGCTCAAGACAGCCAAGCACAGCTCTGGGGCGGTGCATGTGCTTTAACAGGAATGCAAAGTGGTGTGGGAAGAAGGAGAAGGAGCCAAGCAGCTGGCTTCAATTAATCATCAGCTCTCTTGGAGGCTGGGAGGGTGACTCTGGGGTGGTGAAGAACAGACCTCATTGGCTGTGGAGAGGGACCGAGGGGAGGTGGGTGGTGTGGGCAAGCTGCGATGTGAAGGGGCAACCTCACAGCGTGTTGGTTAGGTGCACTGGGGAGCAGCAAAGGGGGAGCTGGGGGATAGCTCTGCAAATAGCATTGAGCCAACAACTAGATAAATACAGTTATTTTGGTTTTGACTTCAGGAGAGTTTGGAGGGAGGGTTGATAACTGTAGTTGTTACAAATACTGTTATTTTGTGGGTTTGTGTAATCTTTCCATCTTCAAGTTCTCTCTTCTGTTTCTTTCCTTTGTGGCTAATTCACCTTCGTTTGCTCTCGGGGGCTCTGCTGGCAGTGGGATAGTTGATGTAGCTTAACTTTAACAGCTCCATGTGTGGGAAAAATACTCCAGCTGCTACCAAGAACAGCATTTATGACCGTGTTTTTAAGTGTGTTTTTGGAAGCACAGGTAAAACCGTATCTGTGTAAGACTGTGCTCCCAGTTCCTGTCCCTCTTGCATCTAAATGAGACCCCACTCCTGAAGGAACATCTCTTCTCTATGTAAATAACACCACGCTTCCCTAAAGGCCTGTCTCTATCCTATGTAAATAAAATCGCAGCCCCTCCAGGCCTGTCAGCACGAGGCATTAATGAGCCTGCAAAATCGTTTCTTCTCTCATTTGGTTTGGCAGTGCAGATGCTTAAGTCTCTCAATGTGTTATTCAGAAAGTTTGGAAAATGTAAAGTATGCCTGAGAGAAATGCCAAATCCCCTAACTCATGAGGGAAGTGTTCATATAACTTAGAAAGGGGAAAAAAAAGGGGAAAAAAGCGCTCTCAGTGGCGTTTACTGTGTGCATTAAAACTTTCCAGTTGCTAAGAACCGGCTGTATCTGCACAAGAGCTATCTGCTAATAAACAGAAGCATCCAGATGATGATAAAAATGGCGAGTTTCTGCAAATAAAGTCCCCATGTGCAGGCCAGGCAGGGCACGTCTATTTGCAACACCAAGGAGAGATGTTGATTTTATTGTAATATCAGGAAAGACTTGTCAGAATCCATGCCAAAATGGAAGACGTTTTTGGTTTTGTTGGTTGGTTGGTTGGTTGGTTTTTTTTTTAAAATGTGTCTTAACTGAAAGTCAAATCCATGGATGTGTACCACCACTGCCCATTGACTTCAGTGCCAGCCACGCCAAGAGGAGATGGGATGGGTTATTCTTATGAGCAGGAAGGGTTAAATTCCTGAATGCAGCGGTGGCCTCGAGCTAGTGGTGTCTCTCCTCCAAAGCCCTTGTACTTGGTGGGATCTGGAGGAGACCGGGAGCCCGAGAGCAGTGCAGGTAAGCTGGGATCCAAGCGCAGCTTTCCCTGGCAGGTCCTCACCTCTGAGGGACGGGGGTTAGCGGGGAGCATCACCCCCAGAGAGCAGAACTGCTGGCTTTCGCCTGCTCTTCCTTCTGGTAACTCCCTCCTGTCTCAACGTAGTGGTAACGGGGTGGTCATCCCCCACAGCTCATGTGCACATCAAGGTGATCTGCCCTGCATGGTGTCACGGTGTCCTCGCTGGTTCAGGGCTCTGCGGGCTGCAGTAATGATGTTTAACAAGGGATTAACTACAGCAGTGCTCAGGCTTCTGGTCATCTTAGCCATCTGTAATTTCAGTATGAAATCAGTAAATGCTCGATTTCCTTACCCATTTTTATATAACCTGGAAAGAAGGTGATGTAAGAGCACCTCGTGAGCGATGAAAGACTGGAAGGGACCACTCCCAACATCTGCTCCAGGCAAACGTGACCTGAGCTCTGTTTCCACCAGCTAAGGGACAGATCAGGTCTAGCTTCTGGCATCTCCTCCTTCCACCGGTCCAGCCAGGCAGGACCCCAGCGCAGACTTTGGGATTTCAGCTGCAAAGCGTCTGGCTCCCTCTTGTGCTCCCCGTGTTTATGGCAGCAGAAGTCGGATGGGACAAAGTCCTGCTGGTGCAGCCTGCTGGGGGAGGTGGCCCCTGCTCGTCTCCTCGTGTCCAGCCCGAGGAGCAGATCACATCAGTAGCTGTTAGTCAAGACCTGACCTGATATGGACCATCTCCGTATTCTGGTACCCTTGAGCTTGCCAGGAAATATCAAGCTGTTCCTGGAGCACGGCTAGGGACTAGGGTGTGCAGCTCCATATGCACTACGTGCAGCCTGCCGCTTATAGCTTCATCGGGGATGAGTTGTGACTGTCAGCCATAGCTTCTACCTTGGAGAAAATCCACCCTTCTGCGCGATTCAGTCCAAGCGACAGCACTGCCATCTGTACATGCCGCACTCGGCATGCGATGCGTTTCCTCCTCCGCAATGTCAGCAATTTAAGGAGTATGAAATGATTTCACCTGTACAAAGATAATAGAGCTTTGTTTTTCCAGTATTTTATACGGCTTTTTTTTTTGTAAAGTACTCTGTGTTGCTGGTCCTGATCCATACGGCTCCTATTACAAAGGTAGTAGCAGTAATGAGCGGGGAAATCCACCTGAAAAATGGCTTCAATGCAATGCCCCAGCAGTAGTGGCTGCTGCCATTAGAGGTAGTATTTCTTCTTAACCGAGTTACTTTTAGGAGATTTCTTTAAAAGTCATTAATGTGTGTCAGGAGACAAAGGAAAGCTGTGTTAGCCAAAGCAGTAAAAGGGACTTGTTTTCCAGCAGATCATAGAATCATAGAATGGTTTGGGTTGGAAGGGACCTCAAAGATCATCTAGTTCCAACCCCCTGCCATGGGCAGGGACACCTTC
>NW_009193784.1:73477-75322 GCF_000690835.1 Fulmarus glacialis
CTCGATCCTAAGACGTTCTGCAACTCTCTATAGCTAAGGAAAAAGTAAGTTCAACCAGACCGGGCTCTGTTCATTCTGAATTGTTGTGCAGTTTTGATTCGCTTTTTCTGTTGTGTTTGTTTTTTTTTTTTAAATCATAATTAAAATTAATCATTATTTTTTTTCTCTTAGCCAAGTTGGTTATCTTCAGGGAGCCTGCTGCAGAAATCAGGGAAGACTCCCATCCTCTAATGGTAGGTGAAAATGGTAAAGTATCTACATGTGATTTCACTACGCTCTTAGCTTAAAAGAGAGGGATGGAAAAGGTCCTTTCATCAGTAACTGCGGCAGATTGAAGGGTAGAAGCCCAAAGGACAAGAAATTGAATTAAATTGGATAGAAGCCACGTATCCCATAAACACCCACCAGCCACACTAAATGCGGGGGAAGAAGTCACCACAGAAATGTGCAATGGAGAAGGAATTTCCCCAGCGTTCGCTTGGCCCTGCTCTACAGCTGCTTTTCTCTTGCACAGGATGTGCAACAAAACAGGAACGTGTGTGTTTGTTTATGGGAGCCTCCCGAGAGCCGAACCGGAGCCAAGCGAGAGCCTCAGCTCCTCCGGATACACAGACTGCTAAGTTCATCTCCTCTCTCCTGGTGGGAGTACGTCCCCATCCAACCCCAGCGGGCTGCAGGTACTGACTCACCGACCACCCTGAGCTCACCCTCGGCTGATGACTATTGTCTGTTTTCATCTGGGTTTTATGCTTCCGAGTCTCCAGTGTGGCCGGATGAGGATGTAAGCCTAAAAGTTGTCCTAAAGAATGAGTTATTTGCTAGTAATGCTATTTATTTTTCCTACACATCGTTTTGTGGGTTTTTTTAAAATAAGACACATGGGTCCCAAAAATAGAAAGTACTTCTTCCTTAAGAAAATGTCACTCTGGCATTGCAATCTTTCGGGAGACGTGACAGGTCTTTTGTAGTATCTGCTTTTTTAAAAAATGCACAGAGAAAGTTTCAATGCAACTCAAAGGTGGCAGAGGCAGTTTTGATGACAACAATTAAACCTGCAGGAAGGGCTTTTTTCCTAATGGAACAACCTCCTTCCTGCAGGAATTGAATACATCTTTTACATTGCATAATTAGATGCACAGGTACAATGGGGAGTAAAGGAGGCTTTGTCCCCCCTCTGTCGTGCCAGAGCAGCGCTTTGTGTCAGCGATGGCGAAAGAACTCCAGTAAATCATTCTTCCTCCGCCCACCTCCCCCATCCCCTCCGGTCAACAAGGAGATTGGTTTTGCCTCCATTCTGTATAATATTTTCCTGCTAAGGGATGTCGAATTGTCTCTCGAATCCTCATGTTTTCAGGCGACAGAAAATGGTGTTTACCCACTGACCGTAGTGGGGTGCTGCGAGGAACTGGGCTCAGATGCTGCTGCTATTTGTGACCTTTTTTTTATTTTTTAGGCTTTGTCAGTAGGAGTTGTGCCTTAAGTCAAAATCTGGAGTTTAATAGATACAGCAGTGCTTTGCTTGCCATAAAAATAACTGAGAGTATGAGAGCTGGCAAGTCTCTTACCAGACCTAATACTGATTTGTTTTGTTGTATTTGTTTGAAGTATTCATGGTAATGACAAAATCGGACTTTCTTTTTTTGCTAAACATCTATTGTTTTCCACGGTATCTGCACCGTGAAGGAAGGAACAAACACGTGTTTCACTTATGACGTTATTCTCCTGAAATGCTGTTTATATTTTACAGCTAACACTAGTTTATCCTGGTGGATCACAGCTTTTTTTCCTGCTACAGGAAGCAGGTTCCTCTGCTTGTGTTAAATCTTAGAGCAGCTCAGTCAGTCA
>NW_009193785.1:0-409 GCF_000690835.1 Fulmarus glacialis
ATTTACAGAGTTTATTCTAGTATGTATTTACAGCTGAAGAGCAAAGGGATTGTTCTTGTGATAAAATATAAATAAAAATCTCTAATTTTCGTAACTTTTCCTGGTTTACGTGCCATCTGCGGGGAATGACGGGTCGGGGGGGCCGGCGCCCGTCCTTGCTCCCGGTGAAGCCGGGGTCTGGCGGGATCTGCCCGCGCTCGTGGGGTGACAAAGGCCGGTTACGCGGGCAGCAGCGTCTTTGGGCAGAGCTGGGGCAGACGCAGGGTGTGCCGGCGGTGCTCAGGGCTGATTCCCGAAATCTCCTTTTGCTTCTTAAAAGAAAATCCCTGTTTTCTGCAGAATAAGAACAAGACTGAACTCTTGGGGATGTCAGCTGGGCTGGGGGGGGGGGCCACCCTTGGGACGAAAA
>NW_009193785.1:440-1597 GCF_000690835.1 Fulmarus glacialis
GGGGCCACTCTGTGGGCGAAAAGCTGCTTGGGGTGAAGTGGATCCAAAACAAAGACAAAATCGCTTATTTTTCCAGCTGAGCGAAGCCTCAGGCTGGTTCAAGGGGGGACAGGCACCATCAGAAACACGGGCACGACTCGGCCTCCGCCTCCCTTCGTGGCGTTTCACGTCTGTTCTCGGGTTCCTCGCGCGGCTGATAACGTCGCGAAGGAAAACAGCATTAAGCACAGTATATATCTGTATATAAGTTCGGTGGAAGTTTACTGAATCATTTACGTTTTCCTCTCGGTACAGAAGACGCTGCGCAGCAAGCGCGTGATGGACGGAGAAACCGCTTACCGCGCTTCTTCAGGCTGATGGCTTCTGGATTTCGCAGAGAAGGCCGTAGGAAATAAATGTCACCGAGAAAAAAAAATGCACGGGTTGAACGATGAAGAATTCCCTTTCTCTGTCTCTCTGAGGGACGGGTGAAAGCCAAGTCACAGCCAAGTCCGGGGGGTTCGGGTCAACGGCTCGGACACCCCTCAGCTGTCCCAGGGGACCGTGCACAGGTCCAACAGCGTGCGGCCAGGGATGTCACCGCGGAGGGGGGATGCTGGAGGCCGTCGAGGCCCTTCAATCATCGCCCCCGCGTGCCCGGGAGCACTTGGTGACTTCTGGGTACAAACACCTGGAAATCATTAAAAACCGACGGAGGGGCCTGAATGTATTAATTAAATAAAATGCGCGGCACATGAATCCCGGCCGGTGCCCCCCGGATCCTGGGAGCGTGAAACCCGGCCCTCGGAGCAAATGGTGGGAGTGGTGAGGAAAAAAAAAAAAAAACCAAAATGTGTGAAGAGAGAATTAGTGAAATTAGGTTAGGCCAATAAAACGTGCGGGGGTTTGCCCCCCCGGCCCAGCAGCCTCGGGCGAGCAGCGCTATCTGGCCTGATCTATTGTTTCCCCCCCTGGCAGGGGGGTTATTGTGTGATAAATAATTCCTTAAAAAAAAAGTGGGCGCATTTGCATAATCACTGCTTTGATGTGGCCAGCAAGATGAAGCTGTGTCCCCCCAAATCTGCCATGGGCCAGAAGGAACAAAACAAGAGGGAGCCTTTCAATCCGCTGGCAGTGTGTGGGGCAGCCCGTCGGGAGCGGGGTTTTTACTCTCGCTC
>NW_009193785.1:1679-5986 GCF_000690835.1 Fulmarus glacialis
CATCTTTTCTGGTCGGGTATTATTGTCCTTCCCGGTTTCTCTCCGGCTTTTAAGAGGCGCTGGAGTAGGTGCCTTCGGCTCTTGAAAAGGCCGGGATGGACGGGATGCGCTTCTGCTCTCTCGATGGCGAGCCACGCAGGAGCGGGAGGGACGTCTCGGGTGGCTCGGCACCGGGATGCTCCCTCCGACGGTCCTCGGGGAGGGATGCTGCTTCTTGCCAGGTTCGTCATCCTGGAGGTATTTCCTTCCGTCCCAGGTCTAAGACCCTGTTAGCAGGAGCATCCCCCATCCTGCTGGGGCTACGGCAACGGGAACCAGAGTGGGAAAAGGCACCCGGAACGTTGGAGGATGGAGCGGGAGGGGTTGGAAGAGGGTTTTTCTGCGAGGTTTGGGGTGGGAAGCAAGCCAAACCTTCCCCAGTCCCCGGGCAGGGCTGCCGGCACAGCTGGGATCGGCTGGAGATGCCCTTGAAGGAGACGGGAGAAGGCGGGGAGGAGGAGGCAGGACAGCGCTGGCAAAGGACGAGCCAGAGGGGCTGGATTTGTTACCTAACCCATTCACCCACATCTCCATTTTTCTTTTGAATGCGGCCAAAAGAGTTTATTTCCCTCTTCCTTCCCTCTAAACTTGAGAGAGTTTATTTCCCTCTTTCCTTTTTTTCTTTTATTTCCCTCTTTTCTCTCAGAAGACTCATTTTTGGAGGTGATGAGGGAGGTCTCAGCCCCAACCGGACCTGCAGCTCCCCAGAGCATCGGGAAATCAGAGACTGCAGCTCCAGAGACAATTACAGCGAACCTGGAAGTGGACCGGGGGGATGCAGGATGGGAAAGCACCTCTTTGGATGAAGTAGAAAACCTGGGGGTGGTTTCCATGGCAGCACCTTGCCATAATAACACGTGTTTATGATCCTTCTGTGTATTGTATTTTGGCATAAAAGCTTCTCTGCGCCGTCAGAGCTGGAGGGGCAGCTCTATGGCCCCCGAGGGGGTTTTACAGCCCTCCTTGGCATAAGAATAGCGACAAGAAGCCAAACTAGTGCCGGCGTGGCAGCAGCCGCACCCCAAGGGCTTGCGCTTGCTTGCTTTCATGTCAGACATAAATCTTCCAACGTATCGCCGTAACTAAAAAGAGCGCTCCCGACACAGCCCTCATCGGGCTGGCATCGGATTTTCGGGGCAGGTTTCGCCCTCCCTCCTGGGCAAACACCCACGAGCCAGGGAGCTGGCCTTTCGGGCTCGGGAAGCTCGCTGCTGAGCCCTTGGATGCTCACCGAGGTTCAAAACGAAGGTAGAAGACCTGCAAGGACTGTAAATTCAACTTAGGTAACTTTGTAGGTAAATCTGAAGCCACTTAGGCTCAGCACGAAGGGTCTAGCTAAAAACCCAAGTTTCCTAAAGCCTTATTCAGGTTGGCGTTCAGGGTCCACTGCTCCCCAGGTTTTATTGATTAAATGATTTTATTGTCACAGTGATGGTGAAAAAGGAATGCCATTATGCTGGGAAACAACTAGATGAGGGTTCACCTGCTATGGGGCATCCTATGGTGCGCTCTAATGGCTTTGTCATTGAAATGTATATGACATTAAGTAATTAAGCACACACTGGCTGTTTTTTTAACACTGGATACATTAGTTATCGCATAATGTTGTTCTAATTGAAAGGACCGATCATCTGGGATATTACACAGTTACATCTTTTCTTATTTCCATAGGGAAATAGGTATGCAACTCAAAGAAAGGTAATGACAGCCCACCCCAAAATATTTGTAAAACATATTCTTGTATACGAAAGGGCGTATGTTTCTCAGCAGATGAAAAGCAAGATCCCACACAACCTTTGTGTTGCTACCTTCTGTCCTGGGACAGGCGTTTCGCTGACGGTCTCCAGCCTGGCAATGCTCTGCCTCTGTTCCTTTTCTGTCCTTTAGCTCCTTCCCAAATCTCTCATTTCCATTGCAGAGAAGGCAAGTTTTGCCTTTCATCGTTGCAGGCTGGAGACGGTCCCTGGGGCAGACCTTCCCACATTCTCGCCACAGGCGCCCGCTTTCCCCACGGGCTGGGTTTTTTTTTTGCATTTCACTACTTCCTCCCGGGGGACTCAGCCCTTCACTGCTTGCGTTTGCTTGCTCTTTACATAAGGGGGCTAGTCCTAAAATTTTGGGCTCATACTCCTCAGATTGGAATTTCATAGTCTCTTCTCCCTGAATTGATTTAATGCTGTGAAATACACCGAGTGCTTTCAAGCTGATCTCTCTCTCAAAAAAAATCACCTGTTCATTTTTATTATGTTTAAGAAGTATTTGAGAGCAGCTCCGGCCATGGGGCGAGGAGATGCCGGCCGGCTTGCCCGGGGGGCTGCAGGCGGCCGGGGGTGTCTGGTTTTGGGCCCGGCTTACTCTCCCTGCGATCCTCTCACGGGACAAGACACAGCACATGTCCTCCAGGCACCGGAGGACATGGGTGGCAGGAGAAGCGATGCGACTTAGGGGGTGGCGGAGAGGGGCACAGCCCTGGTGGGTGTATGTGGGGGGGCAGGAAGGGCCCGGGGGGGCGGGAGTGAGCCTGGCCTTGCCGAAAGGGCCGCGCATCGGCAGGGGATGCCCGGGCTCCCGGCATCGCCGGCAGGGGCGCACCCCAGGCTCCCAGTCACAACCCCGAGGGGGAGCTGCCGCGGAAGCCTGGCAAAGCGCTCTTCCCAATTTGATTTAGGGAAAGGACCAGAACCAAATCCCAGGTGCCAGCTCTCCTAGATAATGGGAGCACTTGGACCCCCAGCTTTGCAGCCAGGTCCCTGGACCCCCAGCTTTGCAGCCAAGTCCCTGGACCCCCAGCTTTGCAGCAGAAATTGGGGTGTTGCTTTGCCTGGCAGCAGTAAAGCTCTTGCGACTTGCTGTCCCCCCCGAGGGCTTGTCCCGCAAGCTGCTCTCTGCCCGGGGAGGACATTTTGAGCATTCACTGGGGATGTCAACAGGCCGTCTGTTTCCCTCGGCCGAAGTAATCAGATAAACTCAGCGTGAAGGAATAAAAGTGAGCCAGGAGCAAGGCTAACGGTGACGTGAAACCAAGCCGGTGTTTTTCAAGGCAGGCTAGAAAGCTTAGTGGGAGAGCCGGCCTCGGCAGCAAGCAGCTCGGGCAGCTGCGCCCAGCGGCACATCCAGGCTGGTGGATGGTGGAAAGGGGCTGCTTCGCCTCAGCTCGTGGCATCCGCAGGGAAACCAAGAAGCACGAGCTGCCCGAGCGGTAGCACGGGGAGCTGCGAGCGCAGGGTTTGCTCTCGCAGGCCGGCGTTTGGGATAAGGCATGCGTCCAAGCGAATGTAAAATGGTAATTCATGATCTTGGGAATCCCTGGGTTGCATGTAGGGTAAAGAGCCACCAGAGACGTTGCAGAGGCATAGGGATGGGGGGAGGTCGCAATTTATCCCTTGTGGGGTGAATCGTACACACCAATTCCTGTAAGGGCTTGGACCTCACAACATTTTGCCTTTGTTATGTGTGGATTTGGCCCATGCAGCTCCAATTCCCGTATCATATGGGCAAAAAAATCTCAAGCACCCATCTTTTACATAGTAATCATAGCGCTGCAGCCCACTGGCACAAACAGAAACCCTGGTGGGATTTTTTTTTTACCTGGTGTAGGTTGTTGTCTTAATCTGGGGCCAAATCTTGCGTCTTAAAGTCTAAGACAGACTCTTTTGCTCGGACAAGCTGATACCTTCAACTTAAGGATATATCCTGCCTTCAGCCTATGATGCTGCAATGTTTTGTGCAGGTCCAGCAAACTTCTGGCAACCTTCTCATCCCTGTGCCTTCCTGTAGAAAATTCAGATTTCTGATTAAACAGAGGTAGCGATCTCGCAATGCTAAGATTCAAAAGAAAGCCTTTAAAAATTGATTGGAGAAAAACATTTCTTTGGACCGCTGAACAAGAGAGCGTGCCTGCGATGGAGGGTTGCTCGGCGCTTCGCAGCGGCCGGGAGCGTGCAGGGAGGGAATACGGACGGTGCTGGGGCGGCTGCGACACACAGCCGTCCCCTTTCCCTCGCCTCCCCTCCCCCTCCTTTTATTAAAAAGAAGAGAGACCGGACCAAAGCTGATGGCATATTTACCTTCATGAGTTTTAAAAAAAGTTAATTACTGCTTGGAGCAAGTTGGTATGGCTGTCCTGAGCTGTCTTTTATTAGTAGTCGCCTTCATTAATTTCCCTCGCTGGATTTGCTGCTAATAGCTGCTTGGTCCTGGGCAGCACAAAGCAGCATCTGTGCCATTGAGCAGAAAAGCGGGAGTCAGGCAAAGGGGGGCACTGGGCG
>NW_009193786.1:0-216 GCF_000690835.1 Fulmarus glacialis
ACACACGCACCCCCCACGGACAAGTGCCACCCCTTTGCACAGCCTCTGCTGTGACCCAAGGCCACCCCCGCTGCCACCCCCACTCATGTCTAGAGAGCCCCAGTCCTCAGCTCGCCCCTTGCCAGACCGCACGCACCGGGACCCTGTCCCGCATCCCACTGGGACCCTCTCCAGGGGTCTCCGTGGTTGTGGGTCAGGCGTGGGGGCATCCCCGGG
>NW_009193786.1:632-883 GCF_000690835.1 Fulmarus glacialis
GGGCACACGCACAACCGCGCGCCGGGCGCTCGGGGGGGGGGGGGAACAGGGACAAAATGTGGGGACACCCTGCCGGGGACACCTTCCCAGGAGATGCTCCCCTCTTTTAGGTGACCCCTGGCACCAGGGCTGGTGGGGTTTGGGGGTTACCCAGGGGTGTACCCCCAGCAAGGGCTTTCCCCCTCGCCTGGCTGAAGGGGTGTGCCCCAGGCGGCTCTTGCCAAGCGCGGGGCCAGGGCAGGGTGGGATGC
>NW_009193786.1:982-1253 GCF_000690835.1 Fulmarus glacialis
GGCTCGTGTGCCGACGTGAGGCTGTGCCCGGAGCTCCGACAGCCCGGCTGGAAGCTGCCGGTGTGCAAGCAGGCAGCTGAAAACATGATTCTTCCTCGTGCCTCCCCGCTCCTTGCATTGCCACCCCAAATCCTCATTTGCCCTGGGATTGTGGGGGGACCTGGGTGCATTTCATGCTACAGAAATCCTTCTCCCAGACCTCACGTGGCGTTTGTGCCCTGGCTGGAGGATAAAATGCAGAGATCAGACCCAAAATGGGGAGGAGGATGGG
>NW_009193786.1:1286-1530 GCF_000690835.1 Fulmarus glacialis
AGGTGGGTGGTGGGCTGCCAGCCCCACTCCTCCTCGCTGGATGAAGATGCTGTTCAAGGTGTTTGGAGGCTCCTCTGAGAGGGAAACCCCTCCCTGCTGAGCTCCCTTCCATGTCCGCTTCCCAGCCCTGGTACCCCCCGACCAGCACCCCCAGCCCACGAGGAGCGGGATGTGCTTGGGGCCCTACCGCTGCTGTCACCCCCGGGCTGAAACCTGTCACCCCCAGGCTGAAACCTCGCTCAAA
>NW_009193787.1:0-1225 GCF_000690835.1 Fulmarus glacialis
CCCCTTTTCTTTGTAAGCACCTTCCAGTGCTGGGGGAAAAAAAAAAATCATTGCAGCCTATACAGCAAGAAATTGCTACTTAAGAATATCTAGCCGTACACCAGAAACACTTCAGCATGTACCCGAGCCTAACTATATTTGGAAAGATGGGGGGAGGGCACTTTTACCCGGCTTTCATCAATGCCTGCTTGAAGAGAGACAGAAATAATTAAGGAAAAAAAAAAAAAAAAAATCCCTCCCCTCCCCCGCCCGAGCAATCATAATATATTGAAATTTCCCAAAGTCTAGTCAGCTGCAGAAAATAAATGTTTCTGGAGCTAGAGGATCATGTTGCAGAAGCGTGTGACTGCAAGACCTAGATTCCCTTCCCTGCTCCCCCGTCTCTTTCCTTAGGTGTTTTTTAGCATTATTATTTGTTTTGGGAGGGGAAAAATCATCTTCGCTTCAGTCTCTTGCTAGAGGTCCAGACTGCTTACGTCTGAGCGCCCCTTATCATTTCAGTGAATGGCAATTGCAGCCTTGGTGCTGTTATAGCAATGAAGCTACAGACGTCATTGCCTCCTGTTGGACGTGAGATGTGTCCAAGCATCAGCCCCTTTTGCTTAAGAAAAACTCTTTAACTTCCACGCAGCCGACAGGCAGGCTTTTCTAAGATCCTGTGGACCCAACATTGTATTGATAGAATTTTATCTTTTTATTTATATATACATATACACATACACAGGTGTGCATGTGTATGTGTTTGTACGTATGCATATAGAGAGACAGAAATAGATAAATTAAAGCTGCAGCTATATTGCAAGCTCCTCCAAAATTTCCTGCTCATCAGGGTAGCTCTCTGCATCGTTTTGTTAAATACAGCCCGGCGGGAAAGCCATCATCAATCAATTTCGGGTAACAAGGAAGACTTGTTGAACACCTTGTTCTCCAGACCCCGGGAAGATGCTGGGCTGCTGGAGCGTGGAAGAGCCAGGACTGTGCCCTGAACTTCCCCCAGTTGGCAGCCGCTATTCCTAAACCATTTCCCCTCTCCTCCCTTGCCTCTTTGCCTCCCGGACTGAGAATCTGCTCTTTAAAGTTGATCTGAAGGGGAAAGCAGAGACGAGCTTGTGCATAGTTTGGAGGGTAAGTTGTGTCCTCGCCCCCTCCTCCCGGCCCCCCACCGCGAATAAATACCCGCTAGCGAGCCTTGAAATCCGGCAGGAAAGGGCGCAGGTGGCGGGGT